>NC_134831.1:85586387-85889661 GCF_004210375.1 Tachypleus tridentatus
GCGGCAGTGCCATTTTAGACCTGTTTTTCAAAAGGTTACTCTTGAAGTTTGGCAGTGTTATTGGTGATGGTGACACCATTCAAACTGATAGTGCTTTTAGCTTTTCTCAATAGCCATTAGCCTTTTTAGCTCACTTTGATTTTTAACCTAATATACGAGCAATGTTCTGTGTTTGGCTTGTTTTATCTTTACTTTTTACTGTATTTTACTTGAGCCTTTTACTTTTCATTTTATTTTAGCACTGGTAATCCTGGTACTTTACACCATAAAACATGCACAAGCAAACCAAACAATGTGAAGTGGATTTCGTTTGAGTAGGTGGACTGAAGGTGTCTTCGAAACCACCACTTTTGCAGTCAATAATCACTAAAGTATAAAAGCCTTTTTCTCAAGAAATTTTGACTCAAAATGGCAACTAGTAAACATTATAAGCCTTATTCGGCAGTGTTATTTCAAATGTAAACTCAGTAGTTAGTGGTGGTGTGCTGTCATAATACATTTCGAAGAAACTGTATATTAGAGCTTTATTAATATTTTTTTTATATTTGATGAAAAGATCATTGATAGGTCACTGTGTATCATTGTACTTAACAATAGATAACCAATTTTTTTATGGTAACAATACTTTCTTCTTTCATAGGAAAATATGTAATTGTGTGAAACATATACTCTTCAAAAAAAGAAAGGCAAAAGGAATATTTTTGTTATTTTAAAGAGAAATATATGTAATAACGTTACAAGCTCAGAGTATGTGATGTTACACGTGTTAAGGCACTGATTGTCAGACCAAAATGACAATAAAAGTTGTGCACTTTGAAAACGGAGGAAAACATCGGATTTTTCGCCAAAACGCATGCGTATCCAATAAATTTGTTTGAGAGATCTGCATGTTCTGCAAGTGCAACATGTGCAAAATCCCTATAAAAGTGACGGGTTCTCGGTTTCCATAGTTCAGTGTTAAGCCACCAACACGCAATACAGTTACGCCAAGACTGACTGAAGCACAACGCAACAATGCCATTGGTCGCTTGGAAGCAGGCGAATCTCGATCAGATGTTGCCAGAGCTGTGAATGTCCACCCAAGCACCATCACAAGGCTATGGAATCGTCACCAACAACATGGATCAACTCGTGACCGTTCACGATCTGGCAGACCTCGTGTGACCACGCCCGCACAGGATCACTACATCCGGTTACGTCACCTTCGGGATAGGACCACCACTGCGACGTCTACTGCTTCAACAGACCTTTTGCACATTCGAGGGAATCTTACGGCTCAACGATACGTTGACGAGATTCTAAGACCCCATGTGCAACCCATCATGGTGAACGTCAATGACATTTTTCAACATGACAACGCCCGTCCTCATACATCCCGACTCACCACTGTCTTCTTGAGACACCACAACATCAACGTTCTTCCCTGGCCCTCCAGATGACCAGATTTAAGCCCCATCGAACATCTTTGGGACGAGTTGGACTGACGTCTGCGACGGCGACAACCTCAACCGCAGACTCTACCTCAGCTTGCAGCAGCTTTGCAGGCTGAGTGGTCAGCCATTCCACAGGATGTGATTTGTCATCTCATCGCTTCCATGGGCAGGAGATGCCAAACAGTTATTGATGCTCACGGGGGGCATACTCGTTATTAACGTTGAGTAACGTTAAACTTCAACTAGTGAGCGTGGACTTCGCTTTTGCAGACTTTGGATGTTCAGCAGTGACTGTGCAAAGTTTCACACATGTCACACAGAACTACCCGAAATAAACTTGTTAACAATATGTCTCATATTTTGCCTTTTGCGTTTCTTTTTTTGAAGACTATATATATAGACATTACCGGATTAACGCATAGTCCACCTAGGCTTAAGGCATCGGCCATACAAAGCCCACGATGGTCACAGAAGTCAAACAATTATGGTTCATAAAAGTAGCAGAATAGAAACGAGAGTGAGTTGTTATTATTATTTTCAAATATTACCTGGGTCTATGACCCACCTAAACCTTAAGGCGACACTGACCCTAAAACTGGACAAATTTAAATGCTGAAGAAACTGTTATAATCTTGAAGTTGAACACAAAATGTATGGTGTTCCAATCTCATGCTAGTAAAGTAATAAGTTGGTACGATAACTTCACCATTAGAGCCAATATCAACATAAAATTTAACACGCATTACACTCTTCCACGTTTTTAAATTCAATACTCTTCAACCAGTCGTCTTGTTACAAGTCTACCATTAATGAAGGTGTTCACTACAATTTATTATTTATAACTCGTTTACGTTACAGAAAATTTGCAGTTTTTAATTATGTTCACAAAGAGTACGCGTAAAAGTTTCACATCTTTTTTAACATTCTTAAGTAAAGTTATGGTGTCAAAATACTATATGTTATGTTTTTCTTTATCTCAATTGTTTTAATTATGGATATAACGTATATGACTGAAAGTGTACTTTCACAAATTGTCACCTCGTATTTTTGTTTTGTGCTGTACTTGAATTCTTTCCTCAGCATGCTAATTTGCTCAATTTTAAGGGTCAGTGCCACCTTAGTGTGACCCTGCATGGTCAGATATGAAATTTTGGAGGGTTCTGGAATTACGATGGAAGGGAGGATGTATGATTTATTCAGACAAGAAAGCCATCAACCAGGTTCTTATTGAGTAGGCCTAGGTGTTGAGTAGGTGGGCCTAGGGTTAGGTACTACTGCACCAGGCTTTAATAGTTGGGTTCACAAAGCGTAAATCTTTTTTATCTGTGGTGCTACCTAGTGTTCAAAATCGAACTGTTTTAAGTCTCCAAGAACATAATAAATGTTATCTTTTTATTATTATAAATTATTTATAAATTGTGTGGCAACGGAAAAGCTTAAACAGACTCCATAAGCATAAGTAAATTAACTTTATAGTAAGATGTAAACGTTTGAATGTTCTTTATGCAGTGATGCTGAAAATTGTCCGACTGTATCTTATTATAAGAAGAAAATGTGGGAAGTTTCGTAGCTTTTGTTGCCCTTGATGTGTTCCTACTGACAAAGAAAAAAGGGAAAGACTGAAATTGAAATATAGGTAACCTTTCCAACTGAGGCACAATATGCTGATATAATGGTAAACTGACAAACAACGATTTATAAGCATAATAAAGTGTTTTTTTATTTTGGGGAACTTACATGCATTATCAATATTATCTTGATAATATACCAACCAATATGTAAAGTGAATAATCTAACTAGCCTATTAACCTGTGGTATACAGAGGTGTATTAAAAATAATTGGTGCTTTGTGTAGCCTTGTGCATGACTACAAATAAACCTTCCGTTATATTGATAATACTAATTAACAATCTAAAATTTAACCTTTCTAGAATTTATTCTCAACCTGAATGTTGTAACAACTTAGCTTATAAAGTACGTCTTTTAAGATTTAGATATGAAATCTTTAGAAAATTAAAGTGCAATTGGATATATCTGATAAAAGAAGAGATTTTGATTTCTCTCCCCAGATAGTATGGTCCCAAATACGATGTGAAAAGATATAATTATCTCACAAATTAGAATATATTTAACATTTGACGCACGACCAAATCAGGCATCTTGAAGTGGATAAAATTTTTTTTTCGGAAAGGTTTGATTTTTGTATTAGACAAAAAGAAGACGTTTGGTACTATTTTCGAGGTTTAGATTGCTGGATCAGATCTGTATTCACGAGAGCCAGCATGAAGTAAATTGTAAATCTAAAGCAAAAAGATGTAGCAATGTAGCAATGAAACATGCTTGAAATGTTCTAGATGAGGTTCTGAATATTGTGGTTTAAGTGTAATGATTAAGTTAAACAGTGGGTCTAGATAAGATGGGGGAAGAACATGTTTAAAGATCTCTCAGTCGATTTCATATAACAGCTGAATTGGAGATTCGTCAATTGATTACGTCAATGGCAGAGAAAAATAAAATAACAGGCTCAATAGTATTATTTTCTTAAGAAGGAGGTGGTGGAATTGTTTATAAAAAATCATTAATCTTAATATTTTGTGACACTAACGCCACAGCGAAGCCTAAAGATTAAGTGTTGAAGTTGAGGAAGGTGTACGGTGATTTCCGTAGTGATTCTAATATTTAAAATGTCATTTCTGCAATAAAGAGTAAATATAAGAAGAATGACGTAATGTCCAGTATGGTAACATCATAGTATAATCCATATAGAGAGAATCATGTCATATTTTTAGTAATATTTAGTTTTCTTTGTTTTCGTAGTAGAAATTTTGCTTAGTTTCATTCAACAATAATCATTGAATTAACCCTAAATTCACCAGTTTCAGGAATGCGGGATTAGCCACTCAAACCCCACCCCGTTGCTCACCCTGAGCTCAGTAATACAAGATGCTGGGCTAACTCGTGTGACAGGTGTTACCCATCTGTAATAAAAGTTTTTTTTTTCGATAAGAATCATACAGAGTTAGTGAAATAAACATTTATTTGAAATTAGTAAAATATTTACATCATTTTATATGATAAACTTTATAATTTATTAGAAAATAAACCTTTCACAAACAGTTATTTTAAATAGTAATTCTGTAGAGGACACTGCATGTAAGGTCTTAATACGAGGGTACTCAAGATAGGGTTAGAGTGTTTAAGAATGCATAGGTAAGAGGAAGTGAAGGTATCTAAGTGGGCCTGGTTCAATTTACTCAGGTTAATTTGAAAATATTAGGTTGTTAGTAAGGGGAAGGCAGGAGTACCACCACAACCATGATTTATAAAGGTGAGTTAATAGATGTTTACAACATATTTATTTAAAAAAGAAACGTGCGTCGGAACTAAGGAAGTTTTCAAACTCCATCAAACTATACAAAAGTGAAATTAGGAGTATGGAAGATGTCACCATAAGCCTAGAGGATGTGTGTGTAAATAGTACTATGACGCATATAAGAAGGAGGGGGGGTTCGTGATGGATCTGTCACTCCTAAGAGCCGTAACAGTGAGTAAGTGTTAAGATTTTCTCTGAATTTTTTCATGTGTTGATAGACACCTGAGATCACGTTAGAGTACAGATACCATGAATTAATTTTTTTTCTCTTGCAAAGGAGCAATTGAAATACATAACTGTTGGTGACCATTGTTAGCTGAAACAACGAAGTTGGCAGTATGTAGGAGAAAGTGTGTCTGGAATGTGACAGAATTTAGGTTACAAATATGAACATTAACTTGTTGAAGACTGAAAATACCACCGACTATATGTGATAGTTATGGCATGTTTTACGCCTGGAAACTATACTAAAAAAAAACAACTAAAGAAAATATAAACTACATACTTTGTGTAATGTCCTGGATCTTGCTTCTGAGATTTGTATTGTTGATGTATTCTTTACTTGTTTGCTTAACTGCTACAGATGTAGAAATAGGTTTACTGTGGCTTAGCTTTCTTGTCAACCATCCTAAATAAACAGAATGTTTTGTTTTCGTTTACTTTTCATCAGCTGACTACTTTCCACTGTCTTACATGTATCCACAACTACCAATGCTTCATGATGAGGAACCCAGTCTCAACACCAAAATAATAAAATATTTCTCAATACATCTGTATTGTAGGTGTTAATGTGAACATTTGAAAAATATTTCATTAATGTTTCTACTAAAGTAATAAAAGCTAAAGCAAACTTCTGATCACTCTGTTTCCTTTTTTCTATTCTGAAACTACTCGGACATTTAACAACAAGATTTTAATTTTCTAATCGTATCATTTTATTATCTACCACTCAGCATTTAAATAAAAATGTCCCCAAACGATACGTCCTTGTTCATAGTCTATCAAATACGAGGTTAACAGGGAAGAAAACACTTCTTGCACTCATGTTCAGTCAAGTGTTCTGTAACACTATAATAAAGCATCGGCTATCATTACAAGTGTTATGTGGTAAATCTTGAGGAAAAAAATAAAATTTTGGGATGGCCAAAATTATAATTGTTTATTTATGTGGAAAAAAATGTGCATACCTACTTTTTCAACTTCAAGTCTCAGTAGGCTACAAATAATCTCGTGAATATACAAGATAAGTAAGCGATGACTGAAACAAATGTGACACATCTATCAGTTTTGGTTTTTATGGAAACATGTAAATTAACAAACTGCAGTACACTTCTATATACATGCTGTAGTGCTACTATTAACCAATATACATTTATAAATGTAAATTACATTTGCCATATCAGTAAACATGCACTTAGAAAATACTATTTTTATGTATGCTGAATTTCATCAGGATTTATATTGCATGCATATTAATATAATTAACAGATAAGAGAACAGTTAAGATATATGATAACATTTATACCAGAATAATGCATTTGGAAGAGTAAAGAATTTAAAAATGCAAGTAATGTGCTACACAATAACATTTAAGATAAGCTATAAAGACTAGAAATACTTTATTAATAAGAAAGGAATTGGATATTTATCATTATTATACTGTAAATCTACTAGAGGACTTTCCATCAAGAATTAAAAATAGTGTAGCCTTCCTATTAGAATACAGACCTTCAAGAACTTGTAAGAAAAGTTTTCTGTAACAAACATTTATTCTTGATACAGTGAAAATTATACTATATATATAACTTACTTCAGCATAACTTGCGAGACAATTGTTTACCTACCATATAAATGTGGAACATTGTGCTCTTAAGTATAAAGAAATTATCATGAGGGTTTTGCAAAATGTTTAATTTTCTTACGTTGTATGTTGTGCAACGGACTGTAAACTTACTGATTCAGTAAATGAGCTACCCGTAATACTAATGTAATTTTCCTGACCCAAGTAAACTAATTGTTTTGTTTTTCAGTGCCTAGCATTATTCTTACACCACACTGTTCTTTCAATCATTTATATTTGGATTTTTAAAAACCTGGAAAAGAGAAGTTTCACATTATCAGTTTACACATACTCTGTAGTAACTCATCCAAATCCATTTCTTTCTTTTAATGAAACACCATTTTACTTGAATATGATATTTCAAAAATATTAGTTACAATTAATTTTCTACCTAAACATTTACATATAGCTCACTTCTATGGAGATCATTTCATACTTTTCAGTCTGCTGTGAAGTATGACATATCTTTTTTTTTTTTTAAATCAAGGATGTAAATTTTCTCGAAATGTATAGAACAGAGTTACATCAGTACCCAAGCCAGTGTGAATTTCAGTGGGATTAATACCAAAAATTTAAGACAAAAAACACACAAACTTTTACCTCATTTTTATATTATTTTAAGATTTCCTTATTAATTAGGGTACTTTATTAACATCATTATTTTATTATATCAATATTTTATATTTTTGGTCAATTAAACTTGTTTGGGAACAATTACACCCTGCATACAAAAACAAAACCATTCTTTTGAGAACTGGGTTAACGTGAATTTCTAACATCTTTTGTTATTTTTACTTTATGCAAAATAGCTCAGCAGTGAGGGCAAACATGATTACCAGAAAATTAAGACATGATAATACATATCGTATGAAAGTTACAAAAACAAGAAGTCGGAAAGCTTAAACTAGACGTTTAACTCACCTTTTTTGGGGACTAAGGCTTTCAACATGTAGATACACTTATCATCTGAGGACCAGGCATACATTTTCCTGTAAGAATCTCTTCCCTTTTCAGTTAGTTTCTCCCAGGGTTTTGGTTTTGAAAGCAGTTCACTAACAGTACCCTGAGACAGTCCAAGCACAAATTTTGCGAAAATACGTTGTCCAATATTGTGCATGCTCAGTAGTTCTCGTACACATCGTGAAATGTTTAGTGTGTTCAGTGTGTCATCTACATATTTTTCCATGGATTGACTCAAACATTCTTGGAGTTTGTCTACAGTCACATGATCATAGGAGAAACCTTTAGGTTTGAAAGTATGCCTCGGTGACTTCAGTTCGCTACCATTTGCAGGCTGCTCAGCATCTGTAGGGGGAGTGTCTTGAGGGGAAGTTGTTGTACTTGGGGAGCCACTGGAATCTTCTTTTTTCAATATGTTGGTATAACTGGATACAATTTCTTCCCCTAAGAGAGAGCTAAATGTTTCAACAGTTTGAAGTGCAGGTAGAAAACTATTCCCCTCATGAGAAGGAGAGCCTGGAGATAAGTGCAAGAAAAAAGATCGTTTGGTGTTAAATAATCATAAACTAGGTTAGAGTTTTGGTACTGATAGTCCACTCAGTGTTTTAACTTTATTTAAAAGGATTTATTTAAACATTAAATATTACTGCATGTTGGTTTAGCCATGCCAACATATGTGTGTAAAATATACATTAAGATTCCTAGTCTTGTCAGAAAGTTGCTGTTAAAGTTGTATGTTTTTCTTGTCTTTTATTTGTGAACAATGCTAAAATATTTTATTTGTGGTATATTCACAGTGTGTGTGTGTGTGTGCCTTATGATCAAGATATGACTTTGTGCCAGTTGGCAGTGTACTTGGGGTGAGCAACTTCATAACAAGGTTTTCCAGATCAAATCTACTGTTGTTGATTGGTAATCTAGTTTCTATGAAGATCAGAGGGAGGAAGTTATGTTGTTTAAGCTTCACATTGGCTGTTGTTTAATTCATTGTTTTCTTTTGTGTGGGACTGATCTGCCAATGTATGGCCTTTGTGACACCCAATTCATAGTTGCTCATGTCTTGCTTTTGTGCCATTGATGCAACTGCAAACAGTGACATCAGTTTCAGAAAGGTTTTCCCTATAGGTTTACTTTTGACATTGGATGGTGTTAATAGCAATGGTGACAATCCCCAGGTTGATTCTTGCAAGCCATTTGTAATTCATTTGGCTTTTGTAATTCTGTTTAGTTTTTACCTGATTTTTGGACATTGTTTCTCTTTTAGCCTATTTTGTTTTTACTTTTTGAGTGTGTTACTTGTTTTGTTTTTTTATAATACTGTTTGTTTAGTACAGATAGCCTAGTTTATTTGTGTCAATAAACTGCAATCAGTTAACCAAAGTGTGTATGAAAGTTGGTAGATAAATTGTTTTAAAAACATGTTGTTTACCAAGGTCGTATTGCCATTTCATAATAAAACGCTAGAAATTTCAGAAAGAGAGGAAGAGACAGTTGCAAAGAACATGAACATCTCAGTAACATAACCAAAACTACAGAAAGAGGAGTCTTTTTGAAACAAAAAATGAACATTTTCTTTTTCTCAAAGAAGTTAACTGTTTCATTGAAAATCAGATGTTTATTTTTTTTTCAAATCAGAATTTAGTGGACATTTTAGGATTTAAAATATAGAGGTGGTCATTTAATCTCTGACCCCTGAAAAAAAATACTAACCCCTGCATTTTTATTACTGAGTTAGACCCAGAAATATCAAAATAAATACATAAAAAACACTTGCAGAAAATTTAAAAATAAGTATTATGTTCTTAAACAGTTTGAAGTATTTTGCTAGTTGTTCAGATAACGAGGTAAGATACCTGAAGATGGAAAAAATTGTTAGATTGCTATCTTAATTTTTACAGGTTCTAGTCCCACCATGATAGTTAAAAGTAGCTATCATGTTTCTTATGTGTTCTATCTCTCACCTGACAAATCAGAGTCTGTCTCTTTGAGAGCAAAAGTTTGTGAGCGAAAAGCCTCTTCCTTACTCGAAAGCAGTTTCAAAGTAGTTTCTGGTCCTGACTCAGGTGAATGATGCTGGTCTTTGGAGTTCCTTTTGTTAGAGAAGCCCATGAATTTCAAGATGCTGATAATAAACAGAAGCCAGGGTCTTAAAATTTAAATATTTTGCAATTTAACTTAGTGTGACAAAAAATTATGTTTTGAACTATACTTGACAAATGGATTTGACTTAATTTCATCTCGGATCTTACTAGCATGTTCAATGCCAATGCATTTACCCACACTGGATTCGTTAATAAAACTGAACTGCACTGTGTTAATTAATATAAGATATTGTTATGTGCTGAACTATGGGATTCATGGAATAGAAAAATTTCCACAGTATAGAAATGATGGAAGCAGCAGTCTCGGAAACCACACTCCAAGTTATTCTGGAGCAATTTTGCCATCGACGAAGTGGAGGATGTGGTTAAGAAAAAGAATCATTCAACTCCCTGCCACGTGCAATGAAGTAAAGCATATTTTGCATGTGCTGCTGACAAAATAAAAAAAGTATTTGATGTTGATGAAGCCTTGTAAGCTTTCAGTCATTACACTTTGAAGTTATTTGGTTTTTGTAAGAAAGATGGTTATAGAAATGGGGAGAAAATCAGTCTTATTTGACTACATACCTATCATGTCAACTAATGCAACTGAGCCTAAATTTAGTCTACTTAAACATACTTTGATACTGATATCCATGTACAGTGGAAAGTCTGTGTTAAGTTTTTCAAGATTTTGTCCAATAAATAGCCTTGTATATAAGTTTTTTTTTCTTAAATGAAAATTGTGATAATGAGATAATTGTATTGTGTACAATTAAAAAGCATAAAAAGTCCCAAGGAAGCACAGGACTTAGAGCATAGCTATTGTTTGTCACCTCAGTAATGTTATGCAACATGGCAGACCACATGCATGGTTAATTGTAATTCCTGAAGTCTGGACAAAGCCTAGATAAAGTTTGTCATGAATATCCTAAAATAGGCAGTAGGAGAAAAGTGGTATTGGGGATGAAGGTAATCCAAATAATTCGTGCTAAGACTTACAGTTAAACAGTAAATATTTAATTACTCAATTTTAAGCTGAAAGAAACTTTCAAATACTTAGAAAATTATCTTAAAGATGTGAAAGATCTTGAAGTGTCAGGAAAAGAAACATGTTTGACAGCGTACCAAGACAGGTAGAACAAGATGCTTGTCTTGTTTTGTGATGAAGAGACTGCCCAGCTTGCCTGTGTTTTTAGATTTTTGCTGGCCATTGGACTTTTTCATACTGTTTAATTGTCTAATTTCTGTTTCATTTTTTAACTTGTTTTACTTTTAATTGTATTTTTTTCTTAGCCTTCTTACTGTTCTTTTTGGAAGAGGCAGGCAAGTTGCTTTGCACCAAAAATACAAACAAATGAACCCCAAACAACCAACCAGCTTTGTTTGTTCCATAATTATGCATGCACACACCTAAACCACACCCATACTGCATTATTTCTTTCTTTATAAACTTATTTTCCATTTATCTCCACTTAAGCCTGAAGACGAACAACTCTTAACTACATTGGGTACAATGTTTACCAACAAACATGTGTGAAACTGTAAACGTGAGAACATAGGTGAATGGCATTAATGTTTAGATTGCATATTCCATGATTAGAATACAAAAAACATTTTCTTATTGTATCATATAATTCAGTATCTTCCACAATTCGTCTCCTTTAATGTGTGTATGTATATGAAAGCCAAATGTTAGTCAGTTATACTTCTCTGAATTTGATCAGTTACCCAGAACTGTTTCCACTTTTTCTCCTATAATACTTCCTCTTTTGACTGCCTATTCCCATTTTAGTTGAATTTCAATGCTAACATAGTTGTAAATAGTGCCAAAGTTCCCAAACCACATCACATCAATCAAAGTAGGATCTGAATAGGAGAGCTTTCTCATAATTTTTAATGGGCTTTATACCAGTATATATGTACATATGTGTTTATATATTAGTAAGACCTCTACAAGTAGCATGTATACTGGGGGTTTTGCTGCACTCTCTCCACTTCTAACCATCTCTATAGTACATAAGGCCTGCACCCCCCTGGTGGTCCCCCCAGCCAGTATGTAGCCAAAATCTCAAGTGATATGGTCCTGGCATATCTGACTCAGGCGGGTCATGGCAGGAACAAATCAAGGTGCCACACTCCCTCACACATCCATGGTAGGAACACTAAGTGTCATGCCTCCTCAGGCATTCATGCAGGAACATCATTTAAACAGATATGTAACTAGAGGCATATCTAAGGTATAATGAAACGTGCAACAGTATATGGTTGGCTTGTTCTTGGTTCCACGGAGTTTTGTAGAAAGAGCTGTTTGGGACAGTATTACAAAATCCACCTTGCACATCTATGCTAGGGCACAGGAACTGTTTCTTGCTCTATTTGTGGAAGGGGAATAATGAATCATCTAGTCCTCTACTAGGGTTGTGGGTACCAAGCAGCAAGGACGAAGGGGTGGCATGACAGATAGTGCATCTTTAGAGATGAATTTAGGCATCTTGCAGCAATAGATGTCTGAAAAACATCCAATTAGAGTAGGTGTATTATTTGGTATACCCAACCCTCAGCTTGGTGCCCATGAATGAATACATTGAGCAGTTGCTCAAAGAAATGCAAACATTGACTCTCCAGGATGTAGTTCAGAATATCATAGATGAGCCCATCTCAGAAGCAGTGTAAAGCACCTTCTTAAACCACTATTTACAAATTCATACTGACATTCTTCACCTTGGAAGAGGAAACAGAAAGCCATTCAGGATTAGTTTGATCCACTACATCCACAGAAGATAATTGAAACTGTTGATGACTATGAAAATGAAGTTCTGGAACTGTTTAAGTAAGAGCCAGATAACGTCACATTCAGACAGCAATAGGGAAGTTTCTACAAGGGTGGCAGAAGGATGTCCCAGAGGGTTACAAACTCAATGCTGACCCCAAGGCCTTTCTAGAGGGCTTTTGCTCCAAGATCAGTAAAAAACCTGGCAGAGGAGATCCTGGAATTCAATGGAATGAAGTTTCAGCTTGCCCTCAAGGTGCAGTTTCGGAAGGATAACTCATATGGTAGCAAAGAGATTATGGACTCAGTACTTTGCCACAAGCAAGAGATTTTAATACAGGATCACAACATCCATGAGGCACTATGCAAGGCATTCCCACATACCCAGGCGATACCTGAAAACTGGATGCAAAGAGGATCAAAATGGGTGGTGATGCCTTGAAGAACAAGAAGGCTGTAATCAAAGTGAGAAACAAGGAAGGTCAGTGTCTCCACTGGTTACTTTCCTCTGCACCATTCCTAGTAGCAAAGGATGACCAGAGGACCAGCAAATACTCTACAGATGATGGCCTAAACTTCACTGGTATTGAGGCTCCAATGCCAATTTTCCAAATTGAGTGAGTCAAGCAGCAGAACAACCTGGCTATTCTCAGCCTGAGAAGACTGTGAAATTCCATTACACCTGGATGAAGGACCTCAACCACCTGCTTTATGACCAGAACAAGCACAAATACTTTTGTGAGGGGTGCCTGCATGGGTACTCTCGAGAAGACCCACAAGCCAGATTGTCAAGGAATAGGGCAAACAATGGTAAGAATTGAATGCCAGATGAGGGTAAAATTACTGAGCTCTGTAAGAAGGTTACCACACACTTCGAGAAAGACCTGTACAAGATCATGAACAACTCTGTCTTTGGAAAGGCCATGGAGAACCTAAAAAGTACATACACATCAAGCTGATGTGCTTGCATGAAGACAAACTGCTTCATCTCATTGCCAGCCCAGCAGAAAATATTTTACCATGACCTTGTTATCCTCCACATGCACAAGAGAAGACTACTTCTGAACTGCCACATCTGTGCAGATTACAATTCTGAACCTCTGCAAGCACCTGATGTATGACTTCTACTACAACCAACTCGAAACTCAATACATAGACCACTGCAACCTGCTACTAGAGATCCAAACCGAGAACGTGTACAGAGATATGGCCACATGTACAGAGCTCTGTGACACCAGTGACTACCCAAAGGACCACCAACCGCACAGCAGTGACAGTAAGAAGGTTCTTGGCAAGATGAAGGACAAATGTACCGGCTTCCTGATCGTGGAGTTTGTGGGTCTTTGCATGAAGATGTACTCAATTCAGAGGGCAAATGACAAGGAGATCTGCAAAGCCAAGGGAGCAATGAGGAAGTGCCTTGTGAAAAAGCACCTATGCCATGAGCAGTACAAAGAGATCCTCTTTGAGATAAGAACCTTCCAGCATGAGATGAATATGCTGAAAGTGAGCAACTCTAGATCTGTGGCATGTGGATGAACAATGTGCACCTGTCCCCACTGATTCCAAGCATGGGATTGCAGAAAACAAAGTTGATACTCTAGCATACGTTCATAAAGATGTTGTAAACTACAACTCATTGGATGCCCACAACATAAAATCCTCAATGAGGGAGCACACCATCAGAAGACAGCACACTGTCACGTGGAACTACAAGCCGCTCTTCTTGAACGAACCCATGAGCAGGTCAGTCTTGAAAATAAATAATGCAGGACAGGTTTACCTGGCTTCGAGACAGAACGCTCAAGCCTATAGACCTTGGATGGACTATACTGTATCAGTAGCATGGTGGTGACCTCCTCACAGCTCGCCAGAAAGCTTTTGCTCTTCCAAACCAGTGGGGCAGACTGCAATGATAGAGATCTTTTGCATTATTGCCTTAGCCTTAATGGCATTGGAGGGCTTTTGACAGTCAGATGCATCACTTCGTTATTCATAGCTGAAACAATAACAGGTAGCCTGACAACCCATACACTTGACCACTGTTCCCCTTTTGCGTGGAAAGCGCATTTCTTGTGCATACTGGTCCCCTAAGAGTTGCTCTACAAGGGTAGAGTTGAACTGCTTCACAATAGCTTGTGCACAGTGATATCTTTCTGTTCCAGCAATACCATGCCACACTGAGACACTATGCTTTGCTAGCAACTGAGACACAGAGCCCATGAACTTTTGGCCTGGATAAATCTACAGCAGATTATGCCATAACAGGGGCAATCTCACGGTCTTTCTGGTCCTTGATGGTGTGTAAAAGGAGTAAGAGTTGGCTCAGGGCCAAGAAGACCAAACCTTTTACCCCTGACCTGAGCATATTTGCTGATCACAGCATCAACATTCTGGAATATATTCACAGCATGACCTTGGCAGCAGAGTTCCTCATTAACCCAGTTAGGGTCTCTCTTTTTTTGTGGGACCATTCAGTATGGGAGCCTGGAGCTGTTCTATAGCCTTGTCATAGTGCTTGTGTTCCTTATCAACACCTGAGCTTCATAGCATTGATTAGAGGTAGTTGCTTTCCAAGAAGGCCAGTGCACTGACAAAGTGCCTGTACCAACATTACGATCGAGGCCTTGCTCACAGAACAAGGCCAAAGCTACTTCAGTATGTTAGCCAGGATGATGCCTACTTGATCAGCATATCCTTGGTTATCATGGCCAGGCCCACATCAAGAACTACCATCCAAACATCACAGCTGGTGAAATCAGACTTGGGGGTTGGCCCTTTGAAGATGATATTGCCCAGGTGGGTGTAGCCCATGACCAGACCAGAGACTACTGCAGAGCAGTAGGCCACATTGGCCAACATCTTTCTGCCAGACGTGTCATCAACATACAGCTTAATGCATATAGAATGGGTTGTGCTTAACCTTTAAACTTTTGGGGTGGTTCTATGAAGTTGGAAATTTTGTGTGCTACTGGACATGGCTGGTTTGGGCCATGGGTAGTGGAAATATCTGATTCACGTTGTTCTGCAAGAAGAACACCACTCCAGCAACCCCAACAATCCATGGGGTCCAGTTGCGAGGCGCAGTTCCCTCTGCACCTACCCATCATCCCGATGTCTCAGAAGAAGTTGTTTCAACTGGTGGTGATGCTACAGTTGTTTTGGCTTCTTGGAGCTTTGCTGACAGTTTCATTTGATTAGCCTTTCGAGTGGCAGCCTCAGCTTGCTCTGCAGCCACTTTTCAGGGTCCTTTTGTTGCACATCAAGTACTTTCACCCTTTCTTTCCAAGTTCCCAGGTTCTGGCTCAACAGATAGAATGGCACTTTCATCTGGTCTGACATATTTAGCCTTTTCTATCTTCCCTCATTTCTGCGAGTATGATGCGAGAACATGCGTCTCCAATTTTACAATGCTTTGCTTGTTAGGATGGCATAACAAATACTGCTGTCATAACAAGGGCTAGGTACATGCTGTACTTGTGGTACAACCCACGTGTAGCTGTGCTTAGGGCATGCCCAACAAACGAGTCAGCCTCAAGGTCAGAAACTAAAAGCAGTCGGTTCTCATGTGGGATTTATGGGAACATGCTGGTTGCCATTGCATTCAGCTATAGGGTAGTTGTTTCCAAAGTCTTTGTCATTGCTGACCCAAGCTGCACTTCATATTGGGTGTATAGTTTTCAATCTCATCACCAGGCATGCTGTTGATTTGGTCAACTGTAAAGGCTCATGGGAGGTATTGCTTGGCCTGGCTACCTTCTGTTAACCCAGCCAGCCTTTCGCTCTTCATAGATGCTCTGGCTGCAGCATTTTACTGACAATAGTCGGAAAAGTGAGTGACCTATCCCACTTATTCCTTAGTCTCCCCTAGCGGGTGTTCAATCAACTCATAACAGTCCATCTTTACTGGTAGTACACAGTTAAGTTTTCGTAAGATTGTGGTCACATGCTTACTGACTTTGAAATACTGGCACACTGCACCCCAAGACTCCTAAAATCAAGGCCTGGCTTGCGAGAAACCTGAGCAGGGGTGATTCGCATATTTTCATCACTAACAGAGTATCTGATAGGCAGCTGACACTCACCAGTGGTGGGGGTAGTGCTGCTATTCCACTGCCACCACCCACCCCAATATTCTCAGACAAATAGGCCTGAAGGAATGGGTTGAAAACATCTGCATGTCCTGGGTCGTGCTCTTGCCAAACTGGCAGACAAAACCACATATCCATTCCCAGGCATTATTGGGATCATCGTGAGCTGGCTTCCCAACCTGCTCTCATGAACATCTGGATAGTTGCACAAAAATTTGTGGACCATGGTTCTTTCTCTCGGGAGCCTACTACTAGAGACTGATTGTTTTCATGACAGTCTAGCCTCCAGTCAAAATGTAAATAAGGCCACTGCAATCCTGTCCACAGTATGGGCTGTGTATCCTTATTGTGTGGTTGCAAGGATGCCTGTGGGGGTGCCATGGCCTGAGAGGTAGTCTTTACAGGGGTTCTTCCCTTGGAGCTTCATAAAGCCTGTTTCTGTGGCTCCAGTAACGGCATTCAGCGGGGCTTCTGCCAGATTAACATACGTGTTGACACTTATCTTTTGGCCTGTTGTTGCCACAAAGATTTCATTGTTGTAGCTGGCCACTTGGCCGATGCATAGAAGCATGTTGCTTGAAACAATGTAAAGACCAATCCCAAAGACAAAGTCCGCCTTGTAGATGGCATACTGCAACACGTATTGGTAACGTTTGATGACTGATGGAAGGTACAGGGAATGAAAATGGCGTCTTCAAGATTGTCCAGGAACTGCTTTTGCACACTGAAGGCAGTACCTTGCTCAAGAATGTAGGTCTGGGTCTGCACCCTTAAATAGGTCTAAACATATGTTTGGATGGAGTCATTCAGCCATTCAACACTGGCTTGTGTAAACCTTGCAGACTTGTCTCATTGGTCGTCTTTTGGTGAATGACATCTGGGCGAAATCATACTCTACTGTTTATGGATTGGTATCCATTGTTCATCCATAGTTTTTAAACTCTTCATAGCCTCTGATTAACCTCATGCTGCCTTGTCTCTAGTTAGTGTTTAGAGACACCCCACATTCACCACAAATTCGTTTGTATGCCCTCCTGTTGTATGGGTGGTCAATATCTTCCCAGGCCTGATCCTGGGGCAGCACTGCCTGTATCTCGTCTAGAATCCTCCAGATCTGATAGTAGACGAGAAGGGTGTAAAGGGCTTTCATTAGAGGATCTGTTGTGCCAACAGCAGAGAGATGGTCTTTTGCAGATACACCACAGCCTGTTGGCCATAGAAAGTTGACCTGATTTTGCCAAAACTGCATGAAGTTGCTGTTTCATGCTTGCACTGGCTTGTCACTTTCTGTTCGTGTCATCCTGACTCCCTGGTGCAGTTCCTGCTGCACCTGGATGCTGGGTTGTGTAAGCTGTTCGCCCTTTATTTGGGTAGGATAGACCCCACCTGTTTGATAAGAGACATCCCTATTGAAGCTGATGGCTTGTGTGTCCATGAATGTGAATATTATGTTTCATACACTATCAAACGTTCAAAGTGGTCAGGCAGTTAGCCTCCAGCAATACATGGACAACCAGTTAGGCAATCCATGCATTAGCCTTTGATCAATCACCTGCACAGTGGGCTGGCATAATGTTGGTATGGGGAATCTTACTTCTGGCAGAGCTCCAGCAGCAGAACAACAAACATTTTGGATGTAGCCCCTGGCTAGTGATCTTTCTCTACTGAAAGACCTAATCGAGAGTGCAGGGATTGCTGAAGCAAGGTCAATGGACTGATCACACTCATGGTCCTAAATGGACGTCAGGTACAGCTTATAGATGGGTTACTGCTTCTGGTTGGTCTTGATGATGGCTCAGGCAAGCAGTGGCTCTTTGCTTGGACATACAATGGTGATTGCCAAATCAAATTTGCAACCACAAAAATACTTCATTAGCACCTTGACCAGATCAACACCACACAAAATACCCTGTATTGGTCCCCACCATGCTGCTAACCACTGTAGGGATAAGATGCCACTCCTTTGGGGAGATTGCTACTGTGGATGTACCCTACCCAAAACTCAACTGCCTATGCTGTGGCATGGTAAGTGAATTAAAGGTTATGGTTTGGGATGGTAGTGGAAAATCATTAGACAACCATAGTCTTCCAATTTAGTTCTACTTGAGATTTGCTAGAGATGAGCATATTTGCACCACAGAGAGAATGCAGTGGAAAAGTCATAGAGTCTTTAAATATACCACAAAATATCTGTACACAGCTACGATAACTGGTGAGTGGCCTGGTCATGGATGGTAGTAGAGTAACACATGTAGCAGATAGCTGTCAAAAGCTATCTAGATGTTGTCACCCAAGCCACCTCAGCATTGGTTGAAAGTAAGACCTTGCTCCTTAATGGAACCATAGTACCCACAGACAATATCAGCTAAAACAGCAACCATATAACAAACCTCACTGACCCTGCTCTGTAGGTAATACGACAGGTTATATCAATGTGGAGGGCATTAACTTGGGTAGCCTCATAGACCCACTTGATACAGCCAGTAAAGACTATGTAGACTCCCGGAAGCTACTCGTCACTGTGTGGGTAAAACAGAATGGCACATTAGACAATGATCAGTACCAGTGGTCATTTGGTAATAGTGCTGAGCATCCCCATATTGGATGTACCATGGTGGCACCTGACAGGATACTCAGAATGGGGTTTTCTGCTACTACTGCTGCTGGAGCTGCTACTCTTAATGTTGCTGGGAATGAGACAGAAAACTGCATATGGTGTGACAAAGCCCGGTAATCAGTTTTCTGGAACTGCATTCTTCACTACACCCTTAGAGCTGGCCCAAAGAGACAGAATTAACTTCAGGTCAGTCACTGACAACCCGAGTGTCACCTGCACGGTTGTTTCCCTCGTAATTGTACTTGACCTATGATGTTGTATGACCACCAAGATGAAGCAACCGACATAACCTCCTGTGCTGTTTATAGCAACAGCTCCTGCTGCCACAGCAAGTCTTTACCTTGACCTACTTCACCCAGATGGTGCAGCAGGGCAGTTATGCAGACTGCAGGAAATTGGCTGGCTCATGCTGCATTATTACTGCACCAGTTGTTCTGGATCTGGAAGTGGCAGCTCTGACCTGTAGGCTGATCAGAGTGGCCAGAAAGTATGTCGGCCAACGTCTGGCAACAAAGGCTCAAAAGCGCGACCAGATCCGAGTTCTGCTGTTAGTAAGCTAAACACCACTGCAGACCACGTGTCCACTGAACTCCTAGATGGTGAGATCTCAAAATACCACCAGATCAAGGATGAGATTCGAGTTGGAGCATGGAAAGCTCAAGTTGCTGTTAAATTTTATGAGGAGACAAAAACTCCCTCATTCAGAGACGAGGCCAAGGCCACATTTATAAATAAGGTGTCTGCATTGTAAGCATTTTTTGTCACTGTATTGCTATCCAGGAGACGACTGACGATCACCTATCTCAGTGTACCTTGGTGGTGCAGCACTCGTGTTGCATCATTCTAAGGGTTGCCTTGTACATACTGGCTCTGGTCAGGGCCAGATAGTACACAAAAATATAAGCGTCGCAGGGCCAGACTCTAGTATTTAAAATTTAGAGATTGGTTTCACAAATGATATACGTAATGTTACCATACATCAATAAAATGGCTTGGGTGGTACAAAGTTTGCAGAAACAGACATTAAGTTTCATATTGGTGAACTACCCTGTGTCTGCTGGAGGTCATGAGGGATCAGATTGTGTCAGAGATTATTCAGGGTGTCCATACAGAAAATGAAATACAATATACAAGTAGCCTCTGTGAAAAGTTGAAATGATGGGGCAAATCAAATAATATTGTGCGCGAAGCCACTCCTGGCTATAAAGAGTCTGTTGAGCTCTACTACAGAATGTACCAGAGGCTGGATGTTTTGCAATGGCTTTAGACGCTGCTGCACTTGCAGATCATGAGAACATTGTCCAGTTTATAGTCCACAGACTGGATATGATATCGGTATTTATATGTGAAAGCTGGCGGGCATGGAAGCATGTCATTTACGAAGATCAGGAGAAGTATAGGTTCGAGCAGAAAGAGAATGAGAGGCAGTTTCAGACAGAGTTTTGCTGCCTGTGCAGTTTACCATGGAGCTAGAAGAAACGGAGAGGAGTTATAGATAGTGTCCTTAGGCGTGGGTGTAAACGCCTTTCACACCAGTTAGAGATCGGTTTCATAAAGCATATACCTGATGTTTGCGTGGAACAAAAGGTTGGAGAGAAGGAATTCTGCGGTAAGACCTGCACTGGTACATACTACAAGTTTCACCTCGATAAGCTGAGGAAGGGGATCCCATTAACAAAACCGTGCCGACGCTGTAGAAAGGGTATCCAAAGCGTTCCACCAATTTGTGTTGGTTGTGTCTTAAGTCTCTGCGCGTAGTAAAGCTCGGTAGAAAGGAGACAGCGGCCAAGCAGCAGTTTACTCTGCGAGAGTTGTTGGAGCAAGCTGTCAGCAAAAATTAAACATCCACCCGAGCGAGCATGGGCTAAAAATAAATGTACGCGTATAATCCTCGTAAAAAGACTTGATAATCCGAATCTCCTCTCTTAAAGAGAGGATAAGGTGTAGGCATCGGTATTACGTATAATAAACACATCGTCATGAGGAGACCCGCGGCAACTGGCCGACAGCCAACATGCCGTGTCGTGTACGGTTGTTATAATGACGAACGAAGGCGACTACAGCTGCCTGTGTGCCACCTGACGTCTTGAGTGCTTGAAATTTAGCTAAACGTAGAATGGAGGGCCCTTAAAAGGGGTTGGGTGCCCCAGAATCCCCAGTTTATATATACTATTCTACAGCAAAATTAAAAAGCTAATAAAATTTATTTATAAAAACATGATTCTTGTTCTTGGCTCATTTCAAATGTTCTAATAACTCTAATACAAAACTTAGATGACGATTTAACTGTCTAAGAACCAGTTCCATCTCTTTTAAACCTCAGAGTTAACTCCAAATCTGAAGTACACAAAGTTTCTGTATTTCCCGTATGTTTGAACCTACATTTAGATCAGAATAGCCTGGAACTTTAACACACTAAACTGGTAAAAGAATTCAACTGACACTGCACATCTTGAATATAAGTATTGGTATGATTGGCTGGAAAGCTGCCAGATGAACAAAATAAATTTTCATGTTAAAAAAAAATGTATTGGCTTGATTAAATTGTTCTAGTTGTCATCTCCTCTTTCATTGGTGTAATTGTGAGTAAGTTTATATATTTCCATTGTAAACTGGTCAATTTATATTTTCTGTTGGATTTACCATGGTCTCGTGTTTCAAATTATAATAAACAAGCATTTGCCACACATATGGCCCCGCTATTTACAATTGTATTTCATGAACATAAAAAATTAACAAAGTTGCAAACAGTAATAGTTCTGTAACATGGCAGTAGAACATTCAATAATGTTATTAATTAAACACGTAAGTTGGAAATGTCCACAATGTGCTGATTTACAATGTCATTGCTTACGCAATAGTTATAGTTTCATGGTATCCGAAAAAAGTATTGTATACACAATAGAAAATGTTAATTAAATTATCGAAGTATTATATACAATTAATTAACAAAACTAGTATTGACAAGCATATGTAACTCAATAATTCCATTAAATGTCGTACATTATTCTTTCACAAATAAATATAAAAATTTGTATTAATACTTTTTAAGTTATTAATTTTTAAGTATTGGAATGAAGTGGTATTCGAATTTAATATTTTCATGGACGACGTTTAGAAAAATTACTTTTCAAGACTACATTTTTAATACCTCAGTTCCTTTTTGATCTCTGTATAATCCTTCTGTTTAGTAAGTTTGTCTTCCAGTTCCAGAATGATCTTGTTTTTCTTCACTAATAATTCTTCTAAATGAACAATCTGAAAAGAAAGGTTATACACTCTTTGTATAAGTAACTTATAAAAATAACTTTCTGGAATAATTATAAAAGTTAGAAAATCACTTTGAAAACTCTTTACAAAGGCCTGACATGGCCAGGTGGGTTAAGGCGTTCGACTCGTAATCTGAGGTTCGAATGCCCATCACATCCACCATGTTCGCCCTTTAAGTCGTTGGGGCGTTATAATGTGACGGTCAATCCCACTATGCGTTGGTAAAAGAGTAGCCCAAGAGTTGGCAGTGGGTGGTGATGACTAGCTGCCTTCCCTCTAGTCTTACACTGCTAAGTTAGGGACGGCTAACGCAGATAGTCCTTGAGTAGCTTTGCGCGAAGTTAAAAAAAAAAAAACAGTTTCCAAAACTTGAATTGTTTTAAGGAAACTTGAACAGTTGTTGCTGGTGAGATATTCGATGAATGGAATCCAATCATTGTCGAGAAAGACAGATTGCTTTTATGAATGGTATTTTCTACACAGTAATATTGCAACATTTAACATCTTTGTTTAGCTACCACCAAAAACTTTATCGTTATAAAGGATCATTGATGCCGAAGAGATTTTAAATGCATGATACCCAATCACAAAGTGTTCGATCAATTTGCTCTTCTTGTTAAAACTGAATAACTATTTAAGACCAGCCACTTTTTGTCTTCATTTATTTCGCCAACCAAATAAGGTTTATGCGTCATATATTGAAACTTCTACAATCTGATGCCAAATTCTGTATCATACACAGAAAGTAAACAATATGTGTGTGAAACATATCATAATACTTTGCTTCGGAATTAATGTATTACATCTGTGAACTAAAACCAGTAAAGACACTTCTATTAAATTTCTGTGATTAATATATTAACACAATTGTTTGTTATTTTTAATTATTTGTTTTGAGTTCAAATATATGAGGTATATCTTTTTCTAGCTTAAGAATATCACCCATATTTCTCATTCAGTAAGTTTTGTTTCATGAATAAGAGGGAATCTTCAATAGCCTCGACACTTAAAATTCCTTTAGCAAGATTAAACTAATCTATTACTTTTTGTTGTTGTTAGCTATGTTTTTGTGCGCCAGCAATACCGAACGTAGGATCTCTACAGGCCTACTCTCAAGTTGAAATTGTTTTATGCAGGGTAAGAGCAAATTAATCTATGAAACCTTGGAGTAGTTAAATATATCAATCAAGATTGTTTGACCTCCTGATTTCAAAACAGTAATTAAATCTCAAATTGATTAGGAGATGAGAGACATGAGCTAAAAATTCGTACTTGAATAAAACATACAAAGCCGTTCTATGAAATGTTATGTCGCGACTACAAAAAAACACAACATTGTTACACTTCCTTTGCTATTTAGTTTCTGAATGTGTGCTAAGAAACGCACCGAAAATTCTGATAATTATAAAGCAGTTCAATCAATTTTGAAACTAATTAATATAATTTATCTTGTCTTACGTAACCTTAAACAGGTTAGGATATTTGGCAAAGTCCTAGATTATCTCTCCTAACGCGTTCCAAAACATTAATCTGTCGTGGCAAAAATCACGTTTTCGGTACAGATATGATTTCAGGCCTTTAGTGGAATATTGTAGCACACGAAAGGCCTATTTCTCGCTTGTCTAACACCATTTTAAGAATTAAATTTTGGATAACAGTAAACACAAAGCGTAACTTTAATAAAGCCTACCCGGCATGGCCAGATGGTTAAGGCGTTCGACTCGTAATCTGAAAGTCGCGGGTTTGCATCCCAGTCGCACCAAACATGCCCTTTCAGCTGTGGGAGCGTTATAATGTGACGGTCAGTCCGACTATTCGTTGGTAAAAGAGTAGCCCAAGAGTTGGCGGTGGGTAGTGATGACTAGTTGCCTTCCCTCTAGTCTTACACTGCTAAATTAGGGACAGCTAGCGCAGATTGTGCTCGTGTAGTTATGCGCGAAATTCAAAAACAAACAAACATTAATAAAATATATTTAGGCATAGGGCACTTACATACTGGATAGGTTTTCAGTTTTCTAATGGTTTAGTAACAGAAGTGGGAAGACATTCGTTATTGAATACTCTTTCATTAACGCAATTTTTTTTTCGATGTCAAATCTACAAGAACTATGAAAAACCTCTGAACAGGTATATTAATTTATTTAAATATCAGTTAGTATCTTACTTTTAGAAAAGAGAGAAAAAATGAACAAAATCAACTGAAAATAAAGTTAAGATAAGATGATAAGAAACAAGTTAAGACTTGTTTAACACTCCTACGAAAAGACGTTTCTAGTCCTGATTTCTCCAAGCCCGTTCCCCTGGCTGTGGTTTCGCTAGATAGTAGATAGGGACAGTGGGAATCTCGTTAATCCATTCATTAATGGATTTAAATGGCAATTTCATTTAAATACAAAATTATTAGCCTAATATTAATAACCTTTCAAGTTGCTCTGGGGCCTATTAGGCCCCACTTTTCGTAGGAATGTTAAGTTAATTATTTACCATACAAAAAACATCTTTGGGGAGGATCGGCGGGAGACAGTTGCCTTATGTAGGCTACTAACGGCCACAGTTGTTTGTTGTTGATTTTCAACTCGTCGTTTCTTCTAGGTGGAACATCCACCAATATTTGTCTTTCATGACACTAGTCTTAACTACTCGTATTTCACTTTCATGCTATCATTATAAATGCCGGCGGCGGTACCATTATAGATGTGTATTTTCTAACAGTTTACGCAATCTTGATTTTGGACGGTGCCAATGGTGATGGTGACGCTGCCCAATTTTATTTTTTGCCTAATATTTGGGCCATTGTTTAGATTTAAGCTTGCGTTTTTCTCACTTTTTATTGAGGTTTACTTCTTTTTCGGGCCTGGCATGGTCAGGTAGGTTAAGGCATTCGATTCGTAATCTGAGGGTCGCGGGTTCGAATGCTCGTCGCACCCACCATGTTTGCCCTTTAAGTCATGGGGCGTTATAATGTGATGGTCAATGTCACTATTCATCAGTAAAAGAATAGCCGAAGAGTTGGTGGTGGGTGGTGATGACTAGCTGCTTTCCCTCTGGTCTTACACTGCTAAATTAGGGACGGCTATCGCACATAGCCCTCGTGTAGCTTTGCGCGAAATTCCAAAACAAACAAACAAACTTCTTTTTGCATTTCTAACAGTTGTTAGGCGGAGATAGCATAGCTGTACATCACAACAGAAAATCATGCTGTGTTTAAAGAGGATATGATTATAGAAACTCAAAACAAGAGTTCAGAAAATTCGTAATTAAAAAAAACAGTACGCGATATTTTACAAAAACAGATAGTAACAGTGAATTTAGATATTTAACACGAACACTGCTATATTCATATCATGTAAACAAATATTTGATGTTATATGTTACATTGAACAGTTATGGTTATTCCAAACACCTTACAAGGAATATTCTTATGTGATACATTCTGGTTTCAGTTTGTTGTGAACATTGTGGGTTTTCATCGCGATATGAATTTTTCTGAGCACAAGTTATTAAATGTCATCAACAGATGGAGACACCATGATAGATATACCTTTTTTAGGCTACAGTGTTTTAAAGCTCAGGTCTGTTTATCTTCTCTCTATTTTAGTAGCGTTCTTCAAATAAAAGATGTCTGATCATACGAACAACGTACATGTAAATTTATATTTTGAACTTAAAATTGGTAATATAATTTCAGTTATGAATGAAATCGAATGCCTCCAAATTAAGGATTTATTGAAGATAAATTTAAGTTTCTGGTCTCAATAGTAACATTGACAGCACTTACTTGCGAGGCACTAGTCTCTTTCAAATTGTTGACTGTAGATTGTAGACTTTGTATGTCGTCAGCTAGCTGGGAAATCTGAGAAGAAAACGTGTACAATTAATCATCATAAAAGCCAAAGGTATTTTAATTTGTAGTATAACTTTTGGTCCACTGAAGTTACCAAGGAATTTTTAAACTGTTTACAAATTGATCCAGGAAATTAGAAATATTATCGAATAATTAGGATATTACGTCAGGCACTCTATTTGAAAAATTAAGAGTTATAGGAAGAGGAAGAAATACTCGTAGAAAGTAAGTCTACATCATTAACTCAGTTACAAGTTCTCTATTTGTAATCACGATTCGATCCCAAAGCCGATTGAGATGTATGAAATCGTAACCAAACTTGTGTGTGTTTGAAAATGCCTGAAATGAAAGTTCTTGAATTCAGACTCGTCATCAGCCGTGGGAGCGTTGCAATGTGATGGTTAACCCAAGAGATGGCTGTAGGCGGCGTTGACTAGCTGCTTTCTCTCTAATCTAGCACTACTAAATGTGGCCGGAAATGGCCAGGTGATTAGGGTGCCTGACTCGCAATTTAGTGGTCACTGTTTCGAATCCGAATCACCAAAACATACTTACCCTTTCAGCCGTGGGGGCATTTTAATGTGACGATCAATTCCACTATCCATTGGTAAAAGAGTAGTCAAAGAGTTGGCGGTAGATGGTGTTAACCAGCTGCCTTTCCTCTTGTCTATCGCTTCAAAATTAGAAATTACTAGCGCAGATAGCCCACTAGAAGCTGTGCGCAAACTTCAAAGAACAAACCAAATAAACCGTTCAAGTTTTGAAACCATGAAACATTCTAGTACTGATCAAAAATAAGAACCACATCTCTGTCACACCAAACATGCTCGCTCTTTGACCTTTGGGTATGTACGTTCAATCCCATTAGTCGTTTGGAAAAGAGTAGCCCAAGAGTTGGCGGTTGGTGACGATGAATAGGTGCCTTTTATCTAGTCTTACAATGCTAAATTAGGGATGACTAGCGTAGATAGCCCTTTGCGCGAAATTCAAACCAAACAACAAAAAAAGAACCATATCACAAAAACTTAGTCATTAGGCGTCTCTCAAATATCCAAAATATAATAAACAATAACGTGTGAACACTCCAATAATTCCTTATTATTATTATATTTAATAGACTAGTGTCTTTGTAAGGGAACTATAAGTGGTTCTTTTGAACACCCCTCTAATTCTGTATTTGTTGTATTCTCTATCTGTTTCTCTTGATCACTCTAACAATAACTCTGGTCAAATGTGTCACGTATTCCTTCTGAAATAAGATACTCTTACACTAATACCGATATTTTCATTACATAAACAAACTGCCTGTTAATTCCTGTGGCAAGTCGTAATTTATATTATAAAATATACAGTTAATATTTTTCACAGCACTTCCTCCTTCTGAACAACGATTTTTGAAAACATCTTATTTTGTCAACTCTTGAAACATCACCTGTAATAGTTCTCACTCAAAATATTAAATAAAATTTGGAGAAAAACCTTTAAAATTGCTTCATAAAAAATGTTTTAGTCGTGCAAAACTACGCCGTGGAACAACTCTAATCCGTTCACCGAAAGAAATCAGACACCGGATGTAAACTTGCTCTCAACGCGTCGACGGACTTGTCAGAATAGTTTGTCTGTAATTAAACACAAAGCTACACAAAGGGCTGTCTATACTCTGCCCACCACGGTTATCGAAACCCGGTTTCTAGCGGTGTAACTTCCCAGACATACCGCTGTGTCACTGGGGGTTGAAATGAAAAGTAAGGAATAACATGAACATCCGTTTTTAAACCACGTTTGTTATGATGTACACTTGACATTGTAGCTTTATAATCATTATTTGATGTATAAACAAAATACTTATAATAATAATAATATCAAGAAAAAAAAACTGAATTACAAAATACGGTTACGACTGGATGAGCAGTGATATATCAAACCACAAAACTATAAAACGTTTATTCTATATTTACCTATTGACAACGTGAAAGTCGTGCACTGCGCCTTTTTGAAATAAGTTTTCCTGCCGAAGTACTTTGAACATACCTCAATATACAATCATTAGATGGCGCCACATTCGCCTTACCTTCTTTTCTTTAGCAGCTAATTCGGTTTCTAAAGTCGACTGGTTAAGCACTTCTACGGCTTGCTCCATAGCGGAAGCTTTCTGGATCTGAAGAGACTGTTTGGCGTCGTCAAACCGCTCTTTCAGTAACGACACCTCTTTCTCTGCCAGTGTTGCCCTCTACCGAGGAGGAAAACAATATTTTGAACAAGTTTTTCCCAATGTTATCCAACTTGGTAACAACACTACTAGACTAATCAAACCAACATTTTTTTATTTAGATATTTGAGATTGGGACAGTAGTAATTGTATAAATTATGTAGAAATTCAGTTAGCACAAGTCAACAAAAACGAGCAAGCATTTTAAACAATAATCCACTGTGTTTTGGGCTATTTTATTACATGTTTCTAAACGATCATGGGAAATTTCAATATGTTTTGGGTTATTTTATTACATGTTTCTAAGCGATCATGGGAAATTTCACCTTATTAATGTAAAAAATATTTTTGTTACTAATGCCGGTCGTTTGAAGTTTTAGGCTCCATCGCAGAAATTCTCAATGTTGGTGTTTATTTGTTTTCTTCATTTGGTAACCGTGAACGTTTTGTGTCATTTCAGAGGGGGGTTGGGCACGATCTGTTGGTTAGGGATCTGGACGATTTGCAACCTGCGGCGAGTCGTACAATCGAAACCTGTCGCCAACAGCCTTTGCTTTTTATCTCTGAGTGCATTATAATGTTCCTATCAATCCCATTTGTCTTTAATGGAAAGAGGACATTTGAAGGAATATATTTATTTTGTTTCATTTAATGAAGGACTACCCGTGTATAGTATTCCCTGATTTTGAAGTTTATAGGACTTCAGAAGAGAAGGCAGCTAATATACGGCACCCTCCGCCAACTTTTGGTGTATTCTTTTTTGATCTAATAGTAAGATTTGAATGTCATACGTATAGTGTGCTCGCGGCCCTAAAGTATTGAAACGCAAGAGAATACAAATCATGTATACCCTAAGATTCGCAGTTCTAGCAAATAAAAACATTAGGCCAAACCTAACCGTTTTTTTCTAAAGAAAATTCTTTTTCGAATGTATTGTAGATTGTGAATCCAATTGTTTATGAATCAAGTTCCGTTGCAGCGTAGATGTACCCTGCACTCTGGGGTCATGGGTCAGACAAATGTTGGTGTTGTTATTCACAAACTGTGTTACTTCTAGTCTACGAGTTCGTAATTCTGGAATTGAAAGAGAAGACAGACAGACAGACCTGGATACTTAACCTCTAGTGGATCAGAGCAATCGTGTAACCTTATATAAGATTTCTGTAGAAGCTGAAACCCCCTCTCCCAGTGGCACACTGTACTTCTGCGGATTTATACTGCTAGAATGGGCCTGGCATTGCAAGGTTGTTAAGGCGTTCGGCTCGTAATTTGAGGGTCGCAGGTTCGAATCCCCGTCACACCAAACATGCTCGCCCTTTCAGCCGTGGGGACGTTATTATATGACGGTCAATCACACTATTCGTTGATAAAAGAGTAGCCCCAGAGTTAGCAGTGGGTAATGATGACTAACTGTCGTCCCTCTAGTCTTCTTACACTGCTAAATTAGGGACGGTTAGCGCACATAGTCCTTGTGTAGCTTTGCACGAAATTCAAAACAAACACTGCTAGAAACTGGGTTTCGATACCTCTGGTGGGCAGATAGCCCTTTGTGTAGCTTTGTTCTTACTAACAAACAAAAAGAAATCGCTCTTAGTAGCACAGCGGTGTGACTCTGGGCGTAAAACGCTAGAAACCGGTTTTCGATACCCGAGGTGGGTCGTGTATAGATAGCTCATTGTGCAGCTTTGGAGTTAACTCGAAACGAACGCTTGAAATTTGTAACATAGTCTGTGGTTTAAACTTCAAGCTTAGTTATTTCCTACCGGTTGATTGTGTTTAAACATGTAAAAGGGTTTAGAAAATAGTTGATTATTTTTATAAGGACACGAGTGAAACTGAAAACCAAACAATATTATCGTACACCGTTCCACTGCCCTAACAAGGCTATCAACAGTAACGTATGAATATTTTATCAGATTCCTGTGTCTGACCATTGTGATAAGCACATCACTAGGAACCCACGTGTCAGCTGTACTTTCAGGTGTTTGCATTCATTTAACACCAGGAAATCACAAAAACCGATATTATAAAATTCATAAGTGATAAAATTAGTTGATTATACACAATAATACTTTCCCAAACTTGTTTTTTAAAAAAAAAAAAAACAACGATGTTCGTGCTTCTCTCGAGCTGTGCTGTGAGAGTTGACAATTCACTTCATGACGTTAGAAAAACACATAGGTTCAAGAAATCACTTTAACACAGAACTGATGCCATTTAACGCTTTAAGGACTTCTTCAGGGTTAAACTAGAAACGTTTGTCCCCGGATAAAGAATGGATCGTCGATTCGAAAGCACTCAGTTTATAGTGTATTGTATCTTTGTGTTAAACCTCAGCATTTCCTCGGAGAAGAGCCTAAGAGTTGACACAGGGTGCTCTTGAAAAGCTATCTTCCTTTAGTCAATCAGTATAAAATTATTGGTATTTCAGCGCAGATATCTATTGTATATATCTGTAAGATATCCTGATATCATTAGGTTCTAACAATGGAAATACCACCCGCTGATTTCTTTTGAATTTCGCGCAAAGCTACACAAGGGCGACCTGCACTAGTCGTTCCTAATTTAGTAGTGTACAATTAGAGGGAAGGCAGCTAGTCATCACTACCCACCGCCAACTCTTGGACTGCTCTTTTACCAAATAATGGCGTGATTAACCGACACATTTTAACGTACCCACGGCTGAAAGGACGAGCATGTTTGGTGTGATGGAGATTTGAACCGTGGACTATTTTTTATAACATTCAATACAGAGAAATGAAGGCCAGTTGTGATTCCTCCTGAAGACTTTAGGCAGTACTGACATAAAAGAAGCAGTAACGAACTTCAGACTGTAGTTTTTACAGTGAATGACTGGTCAAAAACAGATTTTCCAGTTGTTAAAATCTACATACGACTAAAGTGAGTTAATAGCCTTCTAACAAACAGACGCTAAATACAAACTTTTCCATAGTATAGGGGCAATATTGAAACTTGAATTAACCAAGTATGTAAATAAAATGCGCCAACCCCATCTAAGTCTCGTGAATAATGTACAAATGCAAATTTCGCGAGCTTCTACACGAGATTTTCGTGTCGCCGAGTACTTTTAAGTGGAAATAAAACAAAACCTACAATGAGGTTCGAAACGTGAGTAGGATTTCCGGACCTAAATATTCAAATTGCACAAAAAAACAACAACAAAACTGAGACTTTTAAAAGCAAATTTTTATTACGGTAGGAACAACTTACTGCAACCACAGTTTCGTTCAGAAACTTTAGATCAGAAAACGTTTAAAAGGAACACCTATCGATTGCAGTCTCTACACATAGCGTCTCCTATAATCAACACTCGTGAGAAGTAGCACTAAGGAAACGAAATGCAAAATTAACTGTTTCAAAACGCATCAATTATTCTAAACACACAGTTTAAAGAGGAAGCTTAACCGTTTAGTTTTGTCAATGTATTTGAATAATGAAAACTATTACTTGAGAAATAAAACGGTATGATCAAAATGATCGTAGGTCAGAGGTCAGAGTATGTATGAAGGCTTACGGGCATTAACAGCAACAAAAATGAAAACATGGCGGACAAGCAGAACTATCACAGTAAGACACGTTATGAGCACCAGCTCTCTCCCCACACACACACATACCCTCTAGTGGCACAACAATACGTGCCACTAACTTACAACGCTGGAAACCCGGTTTCCATACCCGTGGTGAGCAGAGCACAGATAGCCCATCCAACAAGCAGCAGATCTGAGCTTCTAAACTATGTTTGAGAAAACAAGTCTTGTTATGAAGATTATCCTACACTTGGTTACACCAACATTTCAACACGCTGAACCACTGGTCATCTCGATATCTTCACATCTTACCAATCAAAGTTAATCAATGAGATACACTTCCGACAGGCGCTCTTCCAAAGTGTGGGCGACTAATTCTTATTGCTGAATAACAATTTTCATTTTCAAAAATGAATATTCATGAAAATCCTTCTATGAAAGACGGTATAGATTAGTAACGCCTGAACTGCGACACTTTGTGAGCTCTTAACAGTAGTAAATTAAAGCCCATGTGGCTTTAATGGAGCAGTCTGGTTAGTGTTAGGAGTCAGTAGAAGTTCCAGTCAGAACCACTGGATAGTTCCAATATTTTAGGATAGAAAAACTACACGTGATGTCTTCATGTTTCCACTTTTACTTGGCCTACTTCTTAATAAAGAAAAGCGTTTCCCATCCTGCCCATCAAGAAGTCCTTCCAAACTTATTACTTGTATTCAATTAATGAAACTTTTAATTCTACAAACTCCTGACTGAAAACAAAGAGGTTCGATCTACTGTTGACTTGGCCTCTCGCTTAATACCAAGTCTCATAAAATCGCTGGGATATGATCACGTAGTAGGGGTTGAGACGCTATTATTTTAATTAATATTAGGAATCGATAGAGGTAAATTCTGTAACAAACATTGTCGCAAAGTGCAAAAAAAGCAGTGAGAAAAGAGACCCCAGTGACAAGGAGATATTTGTGTAGATAGACGTATAACGCTAGAAATCGGGTTTCGATACCCGTGGTGGACAAACCACAGACAACCCATTGTGTAGTTTTGTGCTTGTTTGTTTGATTGTAATTAAGTACAAAGCTATAAAATGGGCTGTCTGTGCTCTGCCTTCCATGAGCATCGAACCCGGTTTCTAGCGTTGTAAGTCCGCAAACATACCGCTGTGCCACTGGAGAGGGGAAAGCTTTGTGCTTAACTACAAACAAACAATAAGTAAAAAAAAAAAAAACTTTGGGGTTGGAGATTGAATCCAATATTTTTGGCTAACAAGGCCAATCAATGATCCAACAGGAAGTATCCAAAAGCACAGACTTTCCCCTTTCCTTTTATCCCTGGCCCGGCATGGCCAAGTGTGTTAAGGCGCTCGACTCGAAATCTGAGGGTCGCGGGTTTGAATCCCCTTCGCGCGAAACATGTCCGCCCTTTCAGCCGTAGGGGCATTATAATATGACGGTCAATCCCACTATTCGTTGGTAAAAGAGTAGCCTAAGAGTTGGCGGTAGGTGGTGATGACTAGCTGCCTTCCCTCTAGTTTTACACTGCTAAATTAGGGACGGCTAGCGTAGATAGCCCTCGAGTAGCTTTGCGCGAAATACCAAAACAAACGAAACATTAACTCTAAATGAGGGTCGCCTTCTGTGCAAATATCCCTTATGTAGTTGTTTGCACGTATTTTGAAATAAACAAAGTATAACTTGTTTCCTTTTCAATATCAAAACGTCACTAAAAAACACCGAACACTTGAGATCAGATATTAATACTGAGGTACTAAGAACTTTACGACACTAGGTTATTCTTGAAAGTTGAGATGCGCGTAACAGAGGTCAGATTTTCTTGATGACGAGAAACCCACTTAAAATAAAAATGTATCTCAGAACGGCTGGTATGGGTATTAACATTTTTATTGATAAGCAGAGAACAATGTTTCGATGTTCTGAGATACAGAGGTCAAATGTTCTTCCTAGTACCTCATGAATAAAAAAAAAAAACCCCACAAGAACATGAAGTTCAACTACAGCCAAAATAGAGCTAACTGTGGTTTACTACAGAAGATATCGATTGTAAGTAACAGCATAAGCGTACATATGTACACGTACTTACACAGACAAACAGAGCTAAGTAGATTACAAGTTTTCTCGCCATAACTGCCACTTATACAAACATTCCACGTGGGATTCTTACCATAAAACAGTCATAGACCGCAACACTTGACTTTATTTGACGCTTTGTGTCTGACGGGTTATGAGGCCTTCCAGAAGACCTGGTACGTTAAATGTTAATTACATTAGCCGCGTTAATACCAGCGCATACTATTCTAATCAAGCTATAGCTTAGTTAATTAATTACTCTAGTTTGGAATTTGGAAACAATTCCTTTAGCCCTATAATAAAATCCAGCTTATCCCGCTTCTCAAGATGTAACGTAATTACTTTAATTCTAGAAATTACTCGATTTACTCTTTCTGCGTGCAAGAATAATACATGAATATTTTTAATTCATGTTGATTACGCAGAAATGGATTAAACACATTAGGCGGTGAAAGAAACAACAACAATAAACAAACGTGACAGAGTTGTAATAATCTGACAACGACGTGTGTGTGAATGACAAAACGACTGTGCACATTTTTGTTCCAATTAAATTCCAGTCTTTTCAAGTGAAAAACGCACTTGAAAAGACACAAAAACAGCGTGTTTTTTTTTTTCTGATATGGCGATATTAAAGCCTTGTGTTTTCACTAGAAAATTACAGATGGAGCCCTTGATATTTTGAGGATTTTAAAGAATTTTCAATTTTTAAGGAAAACCACTTTTCTCATAATTTGGTTATTATATGTAGAAATATTCACAACACTGTTGCGTTATAAAAGCAGTTTTGAAAACACATGAATCAGTGTGTAGTTACGCACAAATCTACACGATGGGCTATCTGTGCTATGCCCACCAGAGGTATCGAACCCTGGTTTCTAGCGTGATAAGTCCTCATACTGCTGTGCCACTGTTGAAGGGGGGGAATAAAAGAATCGACATATTGATGAGTCATATGCATTCAAACTGTAAAAGAAGTATTATTTCGGAAAACTTTCTGATCGCATCTTTAAAATACGAGGTTCGATTCCAGCGGTGAACAAAGCAGATAGTCCGATGTCGCTTTGCTCTTTAAAAAAAAACCAAAGAAAGTTTTGACAAACACATCTGTCGCAGCTTTGAATATATACACGATTCGTGGTCCACTTACTGTCCTTATCTCGATTAACAAAATCTTTACTCAACTGTTTAGGTGCTTAATATTACAGAGATATTTTAATGTATGAAAACAAACGGTGTATATTTATAAATCACAATCAACGTTGTTACAAAGCTACATTGGGCTATCTGCTGCGTCCACCTCGGGGAATCAAGCCCCGGATATTAGCGAACAACGAACTGATTTAACATTGAAACATCGAATACCAGTCGGCCTCATTGGGTACTGGTATAGTGCAAAAGGCCTCGTCGGCACTGAATATCGCAAAGGAAGTGTGATTGATCTATTATTACATGTTCTTTTTTTGCTTCCACTCATAAGTTATTAGAATCTCCTGCATATATTTTACGTTTGTTATTAGTTTGTAACTTAATTACACTTTAAAATTAATATCCATTTAATCTTACTTCAGCAAGTCTAACTTCCATATTTAATAGCCTAATAACCAATCATACACAGTGTTAGCGTGCGGCCTAAACTATCGTAAATTATTCGTAAATTATTTATTTTATTTTTCTCAGGCGTAGGCTGACAAGACCTATCACGTATTTAATAGTTAAATATATAATGGAACATTTAACATGGTTATAACATTTGTAGAATAAAGAACTGAAGGAATATTTGACATGGTTTCTTGAGATGTATGATGAAGAAATGATCACACGTAACCTCCCACTCACTTACTAAAAACACACGTAACCTCCCACTCACTTACTAAAAACACACACAACTTCCCACTCATTTACTAAAAACACACGTAACCTCCCACTCATTTACTAAAAACACACGTAACCTCCCACTCACTTACTAAAAACACACAACTTCCCACTCACTTACTAAAAACACACAACTTCCCACTCACTTACTAAAAGCACACACAACTTCCCACTCACTTACTAAAAGCACACACAACTTCCCACTCATTTACTAAAAACACACTTAACCTCCCACTCATTTACTAAAAACACACGTAACTTCCCACTCACTTACTAAAAACACACAACTTCCCACTCACTTACTAAAAACACACTTAACCTCCCACTCATTTACTAAAAACACACGTAACTTCCCACTCACTTACTAAAAACACACGTAACTTCCCACTCATTTACTAAAACACACGTAACTTCCCACTCATTTACTAAAACACACGTAACTCCTCCTACTCATTTACTAAAACACACAACTTCCCACTCACTTACTAAAAAACACACACAACTTCCCACTCACTTACTAAAAACACACACAACTTCCCACTCATTTACTAAAAACACACGTAACCTCCCACTCACTTACTAAAAACACACACAACTTCCCACTCATTTACTAAAAACACACGTAACCTCCCACTCATTTACTAAAAACACACGTAACTTCCCACTCATTTACTAAAAACACACGTAACTTCCCACTCATTTACTAAAACACACAAACTTCCCACTCACTTACTAAAAACACACAACTTCCCCACTCACTTACTAAAAACACACGTAACTTCCCACTCACTTACTAAAAACACACGTAACTTCCCACTCATTTACTAAAACACACGTAACTCCCCACTCACTTCCCACTCAAAAACACACAACTTCCCACTCATTTACTAAAAAAACACACACTTCCCACTCACTTTTACTAAAAGTACACACAACTTCCCACTCATTTACTAAAACACACTTAACTCCCACTCATTTACTAAAAACACACAACTTCCACTCTCACTTACTAAAACACACGTAACTTCCTATTCTATTTAGTAAAACACACGTAACTTCCCACTCACTCACTAAAACACACGTAACTTCCCACTCATTTACTAAAAACACACGTAACTTCCCACTCATTTACTAAAAACACACGTAACCTCCCACTCATTTACTAAAAACACACGTAACCTCCCACTCATTTACTAAAAACACACAATTTCCCACTCACTTACTAAAAACACACACAACTTCCCACTCACTTACTAAAAACACACGTAACTTCCCATTCATTTAGTAAAAACACACACAACTTCCCACTCATTTACTAAAAACACACTTAACCTCCCACTCATTTACTAAAAACACACAACTTCCCACTCACTTACTAAAAACACACGTAACTTCCCATTCATTTAGTAAAAACACACGTAACTTCCCACTCATTTACTAAAAACACACGTAACCTCCCACTCATTTACTAAAAACACACGTAACCTCCCACTCATTTACTAAAAACACACAATTTCCCACTCACTTACTAAAAACACACGTAACTTCCCATTCATTTAGTAAAAACACACGTAACTTCCCATTCATTTAGTAAAAACACACGTAACTTCCCATTCATTTAGTAAAAACACACGTAACCTCCCACTCATTTACTAAAAACACACAACTTCCCACTCACTTACTAAAAACACACGTAACTTCCCACTCATTTAGTAAAAACACACGTAACTTCCCACTCATTTACTAAAAACACACGTAACCTCCCACTCATTTACTAAAAACACACGTAACCTCCCACTCACTTACTAAAAGCACACAACTTCCCACTCACTTACTAAAAACACACAACTTCCCACTCACTTACTAAAAGCACACACAACTTCCCATTCATTTAGTAAAAACACACGTAACTTCCCATTCATTTAGTAAAAACACACGTAACTTCCCATTCATTTACTAAAAAACACACAACTTCCCACTCACTTACTAAAAAACACACAACTTCCCACTCACTTACTAAAAACACACGTAACTTCCCACTCACTTACTAAAAACACACGTAACTTCCCACTCATTTACTAAAAACACACGTAACCTCCCACTCATTTACTAAAAACACACGTAACCTCCCACTCACTTACTAAAAACACACAACTTCCCACTCACTTACTAAAAACACACAACTTCCCACTCACTTACTAAAAGCACACACAACTTCCCACTCATTTACTAAAAACACACTTAACCTCCCACTCATTTACTAAAAACACACAACTTCCCACTCACTTACTAAAAACACACGTAACTTCCCATTCATTTAGTAAAAACACACGTAACTTCCCACTCACTCACTAAAAACACACGTAACTTCCCACTCATTTACTAAAAACACACGTAACTTCCCACTCATTTACTAAAAACACACGTAACCTCCCACTCATTTACTAAAAACACACGTAACCTCCCACTCATTTACTAAAAACACACAACTTCCCACTCACTTACTAAAAACACACACAACTTCCCACTCACTTACTAAAAACACACGTAACTTCCCATTCATTTAGTAAAAACACACGTAACTTCCCATTCATTTAGTAAAAACACACGTAACTTCCCATTCATTTACTAAAAAACACACAACTTCCCACTCATTTACTAAAAACACACAAAACTTCCCATTCATTTACTAAAACTAAAAACACACACATCTTCCTATTCATTGACTAAAACTAAAAACACACAACTTCTGAACTTGCTCACTTCAAATGAAAATTATCCTAACAAGTTAGGACCCAAGTAGTTTTAGGTGTTAATAGAATATAAATTGTATGCATAATGACTAATCTTAACCTACTTAATTGTAAGATAGCTTTTTTGTGTTCTTTATTTAACACTTACAACAGTTGTTATCTATCGTGAAAACAACGGAGAAAAGTTATTCAAAGAAAGTCACGACTTTGGTACTTGGTTTTCCAAAAAAAAATTTAAAATGCCGCTGTGGTCTGCTTGTCAAGGAATACATACAGCTTGTCAAGGAATACATGCACGGGTTCTTCTGTGACGACACGTAGACAGAATTTGATTTTGTTTTTATGAAATATTTTCGTTTGTTCATTTGTAGTTAACAAGAAAGCTGCATAATGGTTCACCTATTCGTGTTGTAACCACAGGTATCGCAACCCAAATTTTACCGCTGATTAACTGGGAGGGGGGGGGGCTAGCACGGAAAAAAGTAAGCTCCTAATTACGAGTTTTGAACTGGATAAATAAGTAGAAAGGTTTCTATAGGAAGATAAGCGCCAAATGCGGGTCTTTAAGAAATGATGCAAGAAGTTTGATAGGATATAGTTACATACAAACTGCAAAGCATATGTCTCGTGGTACTGTAGGCCACACTGTATTGTGATGTACCCGACTGTAAATATTCTAGTATGTGTTGCTTGAAGGATATTTGGCGTAGTTACTGTAGAAACCGCCAACGTACAAACAGATAGACAGACAAAGAAAGAGAGAGAGGAATTGCACTCGGGCATGAAATTGGGCGATGGTTTTGGACAAAGCCGCGGCCTCATTAAGTCTAAAGAACATCATACAATCGCCCAACGAGGCTTATCTTAACCCACAGGCTTTCACAAGTCGGTGTATAATCAACGCTCCAATTCCACTTTTCATGACGTCCTCTGCTATTGATTTTATGTGTGACAGCAAATGTTAATTGACCAACATACGAGCGGAGAAAGATATGCACGTCCAGTCAGTAAATTTAAATTTAAAACACTCTTACCATCTACCATTATGTGCCGAATCCATTCGTGCACCCGACTAATCGTTGCCAAAATGCCGTATTCTAGCGTGGATAATCAAGTTTCAATTAATTTATAGTCAACTAAGAAGAAACCAGTAGATTTCCACCATAGTGCACATTCGTTCATCTGTGGGAACTGCAGTAGATTTATAACTCTAGGCCTTCCAGTGGCTTAACAGTATGTTTAAGGCTCATGACGCTAAACAATAGAAAAAAAAAAACAGTCTGCAAAAGCTTTGGTGGGCACACCATAAATAGCCCAATGTATAGTTTTAGGCTTAAAAACAAACACACAAGTCAAAACTCTTAAGCCCGCAGAGAAACTATGCATATATGTTATATAATGTTATATTATAAAGTTTCTACCTAGCAAAATAACTCGTTTATCAGGTGTTTTTATAGTTGAAATGTATTTTTAAAGAACGAGTGTATTAGTTCTCAAAACCCAAAACCTTCCAGACTAATTTATGTATGTGGACATACCTTCTAGTTGTGTACCAAGACATACCTTCTCCATACAGACTAGTTGAGTAGCTAAACATACCTGATCCTTACAGACTAGTTGTGTTTCTAGACACACCTTCTAGTTGTGTACCTAGACACACCTTCTAGTTGTGTACCTAGACATACCATCTAGTTGTGTACCTAGACACACCTTCTAGTTGTGTACCAAGACATACCTTCTAGTTGTGTACCTAGACACACCTTCTAGTTGTGTACCTAGACATACCTTCTAGTTGTGTACCAAGACATACCTTTCCATACAGACTAGTTAAGTACCAAGACATACCTTCTCCATACAGACTAGTTGTGTATCAAGACATACCTTCTCCATACAGACAAGTTGTGTACCAAGACATACCTTCTCCATACAGACTAGTTGAGTACCTAAACATATCTTCTCCTTACAGACTAGTTGAGTACCAAGACATACCTTCTCCATACAGACTAGTTGTGTCTAGACATACCTTCTCCATACAGACTAGTTGAGTACCTAAACATATCTTCTCCTTACAGACTAGTTGAGTACCTAAACATATCTTCTCCTTACAGACTAGTTGAGTACCTAAACATACCTTCTCCATACAGACTAGTTGAGTACCTAAACATATCTTCTCCTTACAGACTAGTTGAGTACCTAAACATATCTTCTCCTTACAGACTAGTTGTGTACCTAGACATACCTTCTATTTAAAGACATTTCATTTATAGATCATGTTACATTACCTGTACAAGGATGTTGAAAAGAAAGAAAGAAACGTTCCTGCTGTTAATAAGTTACAAATTAGCTCACGTAATCAATATTTATGTATATCGTATTTAGACTGGACTTTTATGCAATATCACTGGAGATAGTAACACAAGCAGATCTTTATCTTTCACGCGGTATCTATGAAATAAACATAACTTTCAATATCTGAATGCATGACACGTTTACATAATGATTAAGCCGGTTGCTGTTACGTATCCAATAGAAACCAATAAACATCACATCTAATTATATAAATACAAATGTTTTCAAGATACAAAAGAACTTCCCAAGGCCCGACATGGCCAGACGGATAAGACACTCGACTCGTAATTTGAGGGTCGCGAGTTCGAGTCCCCGTCACACCAAACATGTTCGCCGTTTCAGCCGTGGGGGCGTTATAAAGTTACGATCAATCCGACTATTCGTTGGCAAAAGAATAGCCAAGAGTTGGCGGTGGGTAGTGATGGATAGTTGCCTTCCCTCTAGTCTTACACTGTTAAATTAGGGACGGTTAGCGCAGATAGCCCTCGTGTAGTTTTTCGCGAAATTCAAAACAAACGTAAACCCGACAACTCCTCCCTCTAAAAAAAACAAGTTATCTCTCTGTGTAACAACCGATGAGTTACAAACCTGTCACTGGTGATATTCTGACGTGAGAATAAAATTATATTTCTCTTCTTGGTCTTAAGTTTCATGTTTATACACAGAAACAACTATTGCACATTCTCTATTGTTTCATCTAATATGCATAAGCAGATATACGAAGTTACACCGCAAGAAAAACTGACGTTTTCACAGTTCTCCAAACATATTAATTTTAATCTAGGACCGTCTATACATATAGACTCCCGCTTGCCGGGTGCGCTCTCATTACAAATGTAGCGTGCTTGGATTACAAGTTAAATTACAATTTATACTGGCGCAAGATTTGTTTGGAACATTTTAACCCCTCTGATGTTAGTAGATAATATATATCTGTATCCGTATTCTGATACTGGAATTATACGGCACATATTATTCTTGAAAAATACGCTGTGTTAATGCCAAATATTCCCGCGCGAGTAATAATTTTAGACAATGCCATAATTTGGCGCGGCATATTTCTGACATAAAAAACAAACAAACAAACGGAACCGACTCTGTTTGAAGAACAACCAATAAATATTTAATCGGTGATGCAAGGTTGTTGTAGTTCATGCGCGTGGTTTCAAGGATGTCAGCTTAAGTCCAAATGGCAAACGATTCAGATGATAAATGGAGATAACAGCTCCGACTCTACACTTGTAAAGGGTTAAGAGCGTATCACGTATACGTGAACTAATTTCTCTTATTAAATAATGTAAGCTATTTGTTCCTATAACTTGAACACGTAGCATTGATTATCTATGTATATATCAAATGACTGAATGTGCTGAAAACAACCAAAAGTACCGCCACTAAGTAAACACGCAACTATAACAGCACTTGTGTAAATAGAATATGACTTTAACTAGAGATAGTTTGTTTTGAATTTCGCATAAAGCTACACGAAGGCTATCTGCACTATCCGTCCCTAATTTTGCAGTGTAAGACTAGAGGGAAGACAGCTAGTCAACACCACACTCTGCCAGCTCTTGGGCTAGTTTATTACCAACGAAAAGTGGGACTGAATGTCACATTATAACGCCCCCACGTCTGAAAGGGTGAGCGTGATTTGTGTAATGGGGTTCGAACCCACGACCTTCATATTACGATTCGAGTGCCTTAACTACAGATAAATTTATGTATATATGATATATTAAAACACTTTTATCAAAGTGTTCTTTACTTAACCGGTTTCGTTGCATCACAGTCTATCCTTTATATATAAACAATAATTATACTAGTCTGTGCTGCTACGAAACCGGTTAAATAAAGAGTTTGGTAAAAATATAAAGGATTTGAGTTTTTTTATACGTAGCTACTTTGAAGTGAAACTACCTGTGCGCTGAGAAGAAAGTTGGAAAAATATTAGCCCATGCCTCTCCTACTTGTTGAGCAGTAAGTCTGAAGGTTTATGATGCCAACAGTTGGTCATAGATCATGCGATGGGACAAGGCTAGTAATTTGAAGATCGAGGATTCGAATCCCCGTCCCACCAAACATGCTCGTCCTTTCAGCCGTGGGGGCGTTATAAATTGACGGTCAATCCTACTATTCGTTGTTAAAGAGTGTCCCAAGAGTTGGCGATGAGGCGTAATGACTAGCTGCCTTTCCTCTAGTTTTACACTGCAAAATTAGGGACGGCTAGCGCAGATAGCCCTCGTGTAGCTTTGCGCGAAATTCAAAAACAAATAAACAAACAATTTTCATTAACATGTACGTGCATCTCCTTTTATAAATATTTATTCAGCCATTTAACAAAAATACCAGCTGTCTTTATAATACAAAAATATTCGTTGTTATTCTTTTATTTTTATGATGCATATTATAATTACTATTTTGTATACTTACATCCATCGCTTGTATTTGTGTATTTCTCAAGAGTATAATAGTTAACAAACAGTACTAAACTAAATAATTTAAAAATGACGCTTGTGTAGAAGATCTACTTACAATTAAAAGCAATACCACGTCAAAATATTGTACAATAAACAATAATTTATTGTGTAATATTTTAATGTTGTAAAGGCCTCTCCCCAAAGCCTTAAACCGACTCTGCTATATGTTTGAATAAATATATATCACCCATACTTCAAACCATGTAACTCCTACTTTCAGACAAATGTTTATATAACCTGAAGAACGGTCGTAGTGTTAAATCTGACTTGTTCCTATAACAGTTTACTTATTTAATTTCTAACATCCCTTGTTTTTACTTTTAAACTTTTCATTCTAAAATCGTCAGTCAGGTTTGGTTCTGGTCCTGAGTGAAACGTGTGCAGATCAGATTAAACATATCTCCCAAGTTTAGTACCATACGAGTGCTATAGTAATTATTATACGGAAATATAATCAGAAAAAAAAAATACCAAATATAAGAATCCTATAAGTCACTCTACAGGGCTGTGTTGCTACAGCAACAAGCAGACATTGCTGTGTTTTGCGTATTTTTAAAAGTAACTTAACCAAATTTTTAGCAGTAATGCCCTAAAAAACAGCGTATATTTTGTTGACCTGTGTAACTGTACAAGTTATACCACATACCTAGTAATCGTTTACAAGTTTCCACACCAGGTTTTTACTTAGGGTACAGAGTGGTAAAGTAACCCTAGACGACACTTGACATCAACTTGACAGATTTAAATACTTTTCAGGCCTCGTAGCGGTTTGAAAGCGCTGAAAATCGCGTCACGACCTGAAAGACAGGTGTTTTAAACAATCGAATGTCTACACAACACGCAAAATTATGAGTAATTGATATGTGACAGTAACTTTTAAAATCAAATGAGGCCTATTTCAAACGTTGGATAACCAACCGCTAACCTACCGAACCCTTTGATAATGATACCAATTTATACATCACTATTTACTGTTTGTACATACTTTCTATTCGTGACACTAAACAGTCATTTTTTCTTTAAAATTATTACTTGTAATATTTTCAACATAAAATAAAGTTAACGTTTATTATTTCATATCTTCGATAAATTAAATTAATGTGTAATAGTTCATAGAGAGATAAAAATTGATACAGTGTTTGTGTTTGATAAACCGCCTGTTCAATTTATAACGTTTTATGTTCTTGAAAGTTTGACTAGTGAAAAAAAAACAAACAAACAAACCTCGCGATATCAAGGTGATAACGAGCTATTTCTTCGATCAAACAAGTTTTTAAGTTAAACGTGCCTTTGTCGAGACGATCGCTGTATAAAACATTGCACGCGGATATCTAGAATAAGGCTTACATATCACTATCGTATAAGTTCAATTGGCTTAGCGCAATAAATTTATTTTAATATAAATTATGATGTGACTTACTGAACGCTATAAATCTTTCTAAACTATGTATTTTCAATGATTTATTGCTAATTTTTATAAAAGCAATACTGTAACAATAAAGTTTACGATCTCTAAAATTTACCCTTTACAATTTGATAGATTAATAGTTTTGCAAACGTTCACATACTAATAGCAATTAATACTCTCAAGCCTTATTTTGACAATTAATATATTGTAACACGTGTAACTCAGGAGACAACGAGAAATACCCCACTGATTTCTTATGGGGAGAGTATAATATATTAATGTTTTTGAATAACCGAAGTTCATAGTTGCTAGAAAGTATATATAGAGATTTTATACAAACATTGTTGTAAGCCATATGATCTAGCCGACACTGTTAAAAGCTAGTTGTTACAAACCTACATTGTTACAAATCAAGCATTTTAACCAACGTTATATTACAAGCCAAGTGGTTTATTTCAATCGTACTTTTGTGACTTTAGTATATTATACTTTTCCCATAAGAACTTAGCGGAGTATCTCTCGTTGGAGCATCGAGTAATAATAAAACCTCAACCTATCGATACGGCGAAAAGTTTTACACTTGAATTTTATGAAAATGATAATAAATAACGTGTTGATCTACGTGTGGAGACATTTATCTGACTTTATTCACTTGTTAAGGCCTCACCACAGCCGAACTCTTGCTTGCATTATTTAAAACAACAAACAAACTGTAATATTACCAGCAACATATTTTTCCAAGCCTGACCATAAAATCAAGTATTTTTCGTAAAAATATTTCAAGTAACCTTCTGACAAACGGTGTATTTGTTGAATTGACATAAAGAAATCAGCAAGATTCTGATCTCATGGAAGAACTTTTAAATACACCCCTGGTGGCCCAGCGGTAAGTCTGAGGGGATAAAACTCCAAAATGTAGATTCTGATACCCGCAAAGGACAGAGCGCAGACAGTCCATTGTGTAGCTAGCTAACTTAACAAGAGACAGATAGAAACTGTTAAGGGAAATGTTTGTGTAGCTAACTTAATAAGAGACAGATAGAAACTGTTAATGGAAATGTTTGTGTAGCTAACTTACCAAGAGACAGATAGAAACTGTTAAGGAAAATGTTTGTGTAGCTAACTTAATAAGAGACAGATAGAAACTGTTAATGGAAATGTTTGTGTAGCTAACTTACCAAGAGACAGATAGAAACTGTTAAGGAAAATGTTTGTGTAGCTAACTTAATAAGAGACAGATAGAAACTGTTAAGGGAAATGTTTGTGTAGCTAACTTACCAAGAGACAGATAGAAACTGTTAATGAAAATGTTTGTGTAGCTAACTTACCAAGAGACAGATAGAAACTGTTAAGGGAAATGTTTGTGTGGCTAACTTAACAAGAGACAGATAGAAACTGTTAATGGAAATGTTTGTGTAGCTAACTTAACAAGAGACAGACAGAAACTGTTAATGGAAATGTTTGTGTAGCTAACTTACCAAGAGACAAATAGAAACTGTTAATGGAAATGTTTGTGTAGCTAACTTAACAAGAGACAGATAGAAACTGTTAATGGAAATGTTTGTGCAGCTAACATACCAAGAGACAGATAGAAACTGTTAAGGGAAATGTTTGTGTAGCTAACTTACCAAGAGACAGATAGAAACTGTTAAGGGAAATGTTTGTGTAGCTAACTTAACAAGAGACAGATAGAAACTGTTAATGGAAATGTTTGTGTAGCTAACTTACCAAGAGACAGACAGAAACTGTTAATGGAAATGTTTGTGTAGCTAACTTACCAAGAGACAGACAGAAACTGTTAATGGAAATGTTTGTATAGCTAACTTAACAAGAGACAGACAGAAACTGCTAAGGGAAATGTTTGTGTAGCTAACTTAACAAGAGACAGACAGAAACTGCTAAGGGAAATGTTTGTGTAGCTAACTTAAGAGACAGATAGAAACTGCTAAGGGAAATGTTTGTGTAGCTAACTTAATAAGAGACAGATAGAAACTGTTAATGGAAATGTTTGTATAGCTAACTTAACAAGAGACAGATAGAAACTGCTAAGGAAAATGTTTGTGTAGCTAACTTAATAAGAGACAGATAGAAACTGTTAATGGAAATGTTTGTGTAGCTAATTTACCAAGAGACAGATAGAAACTGTTAATGGAAATGTTTGTGTAGCTAACTTACCAAGAGACAGATAGAAACTGTTAAGGAAAATGTTTGTGTAGCTAACTTAATAAGAGACAGATAGAAACTGTTAAGGGAAATGTTTGTGTAGCTAACTTACCAAGAGACAGATAGAAACTGTTAATGAAAATGTTTGTGTAGCTAACTTACCAAGAGACAGATAGAAACTGTTAAGGGAAATGTTTGTGTGGCTAACTTAACAAGAGACAGATAGAAACTCTTAATAAAAATGTTTGTGTAGCTAACTTAACAAGAGACAGACAGAAACTGTTAATGGAAATGTTTGTGTAGCTAACTTACCAAGAGACAGATAGAAACTGTTAATGGAAATGTTTGTGTAGCTAACTTACCAAGAGACAGATAGAAACTGTTAAGGAAAATGTTTGTGTAGCTAACTTAACAAGAGACAGATAGAAACTGTTAATGGAAATGTTTGTGTAGCTAACTTACCAAGAGACAGATAGAAACTGTTAATGGAAATGTTTGTGTAGCTAACTTACCAAGAGACAGATAGAAACTGTTAATGGAAATGTTTGTGTAGCTAACTTACCAAGAGACAGATAGAAACTGTTAAGGAAAATGTTTGTGTAGCTAACTTAGCTAGAGACAGATAGAAACTGTTAATGGAAATGTTTGTGTAGCTAACTTAACAAGAGACAGATAGAAACTGTTAATGGAAATGTTTGTGTAGCTAACTTACCAAGAGACAGATAGAAACTGTTAATGGAAATGTTTGTGTAGCTAACTGACCAAGAGACAGATAGAAACTGTTAAGGAAAATGTTTGTGTAGCTAACTTAACAAGAGACAGATAGAAACTGTTAATGGAAATGTTTGTGTAGCTAACTTACCAAGAGACAGATAGAAACTGTTAATGGAAATGTTTGTGTAGCTAACTTACCAAGAGACAGATAGAAACTGTTAATGGAAATGTTTGTGTAGCTAACTTACCAAGAGACAGATAGAAACTGTTAAGGAAAATGTTTGTGTAGCTAACTTAACAAGAGACAGATAGAAACTGTCAATGGAAATGTTTGTGTAGCTAACTTAACAAGAGACAGATAGAAACTGTTAATGGAAATGTTTGTGTAGCTAACTTACCAAGAGACAGATAGAAACTGTTAAGGAAAATGTTTGTGTAGCTAACTTAGCTAGAGACAGATAGAAACTGTCAATGGAAATGTTTGTGTAGCTAACTTAACAAGAGACAGATAGAAACTGTTAATGGAAATGTTTGTGTAGCTAACTTACCAAGAGACAGATAGAAACTGTTAATGGAAATGTTTGTGTAGCTAACTGACCAAGAGACAGATAGAAACTGTTAAGGAAAATGTTTGTGTAGCTAACTTAACAAGAGACAGATAGAAACTGTTAATGGAAATGTTTGTGTAGCTAACTTACCAAGAGACAGATAGAAACTGTTAATGGAAATGTTTGTGTAGCTAACTTACCAAGAGACAGATAGAAACTGTTAATGGAAATGTTTGTGTAGCTAACTTACCAAGAGACAGATAGAAACTGTTAAGGAAAATGTTTGTGTAGCTAACTTAACAAGAGACAGATAGAAACTGTCAATGGAAATGTTTGTGTAGCTAACTTAACAAGAGACAGATAGAAACTGTTAATGGAAATGTTTGTGTAGCTAACTTACCAAGAGACAGATAGAAACTGTTAATGGAAATGTTTGTGTAGCTAACTTAACAAGAGACAAATAGAAACTGTTAATGGAAATGTTTGTGTAGCTAACTTAACAAGAGACAGATAGAAACTGTTAATGGAAATGTTTGTGTAGCTAATTTATAAAGAGACAGACAGAAACTGTTAATGGAAATGTTTGTGTAGCTAACTTACCAAGAGACAGATAGAAACTGTTAATGGAAATGTTTGTGTAGCTAACTTACCAAGAGACAGATAGAAACTGTTAATGGAAATGTTTGTGTAGCTAACTTACCAAGAGACAGATAGAAACTGTTAATGGAAATGTTTGTGTAGCTAACTTACCAAGAGACAGATAGAAACTGTTAAGGAAAATGTTTGTGTAGCTAACTTAACAAGAGACAGATAGAAACTGTCAATGGAAATGTTTGTGTAGCTAACTTAACAAGAGACAGATAGAAACTGTTAATGGAAATGTTTGTGTAGCTAACTTACCAAGAGACAGATAGAAACTGTTAATGGAAATGTTTGTGTAGCTAACTTAACAAGAGACAGATAGAAACTGTTAATGGAAATGTTTGTGTAGCTAACTTAACAAGAGACAGATAGAAACTGTTAATGGAAATGTTTGTGTAGCTAACTTAACAAGAGACAGATAGAAACTGTTAATGGAAATGTTTGTGTAGCTAACTTACCAAGAGACAGACAGAAACTGTTAATGGAAATGTTTGTGTACCTAACTTAACAAGAGACAGATAGAATCTGTTAATGGAAATGTTTGTATAGCTAACTTAACAAGAGACAGATAGAAACTGTTAATGGAAATGTTTGTGTAGCTAACTTAACAAGAGACAGATAGAAACTGTTAATGGAAATGTTTGTGTAGCTAATTTATCAAGAGACAGATAGAGACTGTCAATGGAAATGTTTGTGTAGCTAATTTAACAAGAGATAGATAGAAACTGTTAAATGAAATGTTTATGACAGAATGCTGCCACTATCTCTTTCTATGGGTTTGTTTTGTTTTTGTATATTGCAGTTCACTCCAGGTGGATATAATCCATAAACTTAATATAAAACTGAACACAATCTGAACACCCTAGTATGCATACAGTCATGATTTTACCATGCAGTTGGTAACAAAAAGTTTCTTTGAAACTATGTAAATACTGCAATGTATTTCCTTTCAGCGAGCAGAGGGAAAAGTGTTACTTAATTTACTGAGTGACAAGAGACGTTTATCTGACTTATTTAATCAAATGGTTAATGAGGTAAAATCCTATAACTTTGAGAAAGGTTTGTTTATTCATAGAATTTCGTATAAAATCACTCGAGCGCCATCTGCGATAACTTTTCCTAATTTTGAGCTAACAAACTAGAGGGAAGATAGCTAGTTAACAGCACTCATCACCAGTTTTGGGACAACATTAGAATAGAGAGATTAATGGGTCGTTTTATTAACGAATCCATGACATGAAGTGCATAGCACACAAATGTCCAGTGCACGAAACACCTTATTTCAGATTTCATAAAAACTGTATTATCACTATTATACAAGTGATATGAGTTAACAACAAATCGCTATAAAATAGTTAGCATGAAAAGACCTCATGGGTGGTGTTATAAGCCATACTGCAATGACACGAAACGTACATTGTCTTTTGGTTTGGTTTGGTTTGAATTTTATGCATGCCTACACGAGGGCTATCTGCAATAGCCGCCCCAAATTTAGCAGTGTTGAACTAGAGAAAAGTCATCACCACTCACCGCCAATTCTTGGACTACACTTTTACCAACGAATAGTGGGATTGACCGTAACATTATAACGCCACTCACTGATGAGAGGGCGCGCATGTTTGGTAGAACGGGGATTCAAACTCGCGATTTTAAGCATGCGAGTCCAGCGCTGTACCCACCTGATGATATTATTGCGAGTTAGAATAAAAAGACAACTTTCAAATGGTACACGAGGACATATAGGTCTTTGCCGTAAACAAATAATTGTGATATTCTACTCAGTGTCAATATGCAAGAATGTTGTGTTTAGTTTCAGATTTTAACCCTCAAATAGCGGCTATCATCAGTTGATGATGCTACCTACAACATTCTCGCTGTTTGCTTCTCACTTCGAACCCGTGACCTTCAGATTTTGAGTCAAGCGTCCTAACTGCCTGTTACGAAAGGTTGCGAACCATGAATCCTCAGAATCAAGGCATGCTATCTATAGATCCTGATAGATGAAGGGCACAGCTGTGAACAAGCACATTGCCAGATATTCTGTACCTTGCTCTTTGTGCAAACACTTGACCAGGCATGGCCAGGTGGTTTAGGGCGTTCGAGTCGTAATCTGAGGATCGCAGGTTCGAATCCCCGTCACACCAAACATGCTCGCCCTTTCAGCCGTGGAGGCGTTATAACGTGACGATCAATCCCACTATTCGCGGTAAAAGAGTATCCCAAGAGTTGGCGGTGGGTGGTGATGACTAGCTGCCTTCCCTCTAATCTTACACTGCTAAGTTAGGGACGGTTAGCGCAGGTAGTCCTCGTGAAGCTTTGCACGAAATTCAAAAACAAAACAAAATACAAATACTGTGGTCGAGATAACGTAACATTTATTATGTCTGTGTTTTTAAAGCTTTGTCTAGTGACATTTACATTAAAAACGCATGCAAACATTGTGAAAAAGAAATGACATATTTTAAGTAAAAGCGAAACCACTATGGAACATTGATGACTATATAAACTTATCTTTTCCACAAAAAAAACATATTAATTTAAGTGCTGGTTCTAATGTACTACAGCAGTCTCAAGATATTTTAACTGATAAAACAAATGCTTGTTTGTTTCTGAATTTCACACAAAGCTACACGAGGGCTATCTGCCATAAATAATGACACGCCATTATTTATTGGGCTTAATAAGGTGATTGTGAATTAATGATAAAAACGAGTAATTTGCCCGATCTTCCCTCGAATTCAATGGAAATAAACGTAAAAATAAATATTTTTTGGGGAAAAATTCGATTCGTTTAGAAACATTACTCAACAGCAAAGAACAACGAAAACATACCACTTAAGATTGTGAAGTAATAAACATGAATTGTGTTATTATGGTTTCTATTGTACGGTTCCCACCTCTCCAACAAAATGATCCAACAGCGATGGTTGCTTTATGTTATAGTCGACGTCAGGAATCTTTCCAAGTGTTAGAACGTAGAAACAAACTTAATGAAAAGGTTTAATTCCAACGTTCTATTTTACCGAACTAGCCGCTTGTAGCTTTCTATAGACAAAAGAAGCATTTACCACGATTATGGGTTATTATTGGCGAGATGGGGTATCATGTGAAAACGTACAGGCTGTGTGTGTGTGAAATGGTGCCATTTGAAATGTGTAACGAATAATCATAAGCAGATACACCAACTGTTTCTCTTCTTTTAATGGTTCAAGTCAGCCACCATCTTCAATCCTTGATGATAACGCTGCCCATCAATTTTAACGAGTATTTCAGAAACTTTTGTATCCATAAAACATTAATGGAGCCGTTAGAAACAATGAGAGTCTTGCGCACTAGTCTAATAAGGATTTTTTTTTTTTTTTTACAAGCGTCAGCGGAATGTTTCTAATATTGTAAAATATTTTACCTAAATGGTGCGAGGAAACAACTATCAACGACAAAAACTTACCGTAGCTCAAGGCCTTCATCGTTTAATAACTACAACCACTGTATTTCTGCACAGTAATTCCAACAGCACCGAAATTCGGATGAAATTATGCAAAAATCAAATATTATAGTCGAAAAGCTCAATCTCATGCTTTATAATGATGAGTTATTTGTGTTAATGTAATGACGTGTCTTCAAAAGTGTGAGATGTGGAACCACGAGCAACATGTTTACCACTCATGTATTTGGTTAAACAACTAATTCCCGGTTGGATTATGTGCAATGCCAACACGAGTAGACTTATGACTGGAGAACTTCGCCTCAGTCACGTGTGAAGTATTCGTATTATAAGAATATTAAACCATGTAGAACCAAATAACATAAGAAACTGACGAAGTAAACTTGTAATTCTCTATTCGGGTGCAGAGGAACTAGCGCAATGAGATATATATAGACTCGCGTCATGAGATATATATAACTCTCACCATGAGATATATATAGACTCGCGCCATGAGATATATATAGACTCGCACCATGAGATACATATAGACTCTCACCATGAGATATATATAGACTCTCACCATGAGATATATATAGACTCACCATGAGATACATATAGACTCGCACCATGAGATACATATAGACTCGCACCATGAGATATATATAGACTCGCACCATGAGATACATATAGACTCTCACCATGAGATATATATAGACTCACCATGAGATATATATAGACTCACCATGAGATACATATAGACTCGCACCATGAGATACATATAGACTCACCATGAGATATAGACTCTCACCATGAGATATATATAGACTCTCACCATGAGATATATATAGACTCGCACCATGAGATACATATAGACTCTCACCATGAGATACATATAGACTCGCATCATGAGATACATATAGAGATCTTGCACATGAAATCATAAAATTTCCTATTTCATACAAAGCTGCCATGTTGGACGTCAAATATTCCCTTCTAGTTAAAACAGCAATCTGTATCAAGACTCAGTAAGGCTTTACGTCTTACTACTAACATAACTTGACAATAGATACCTCACCAAAACTCTACAACCATTAATTTTTTTTTATATATCTTTTGTTATGCGCATTGCTGACATTATTTACAGAGTAAGAAGATACAATATCAGAAGACAAATGTGTAGGTTTTCACCTCAGATGAATATAAACAGTTATCCTCCAATATTATTATTAAAACTTTGGGGTCAACTTTCGGGATTTCGTGACCATCAAAACTCTGTGGATAAGTTCCAAGATCTCGTGACGATGTTACTTTTTTGGAAAGAGTGTCAACCTCTATAAGACAACTGTCTATATAAACACACCCCAAGTAGAACATCTCGTTCAACACCAAACTATCGCCATAATTATTATAAACTAAAACCTTTTTCCCCCCCCAAAAAAAAAACAAACAAAAAACAACAACAATAAGAAACAAACAACAAAAACAACAACAAACAATAAGAAATAAACAAACAAAATTGGTTTGTCTTGGTAGGATTGTTTTGTTTGTTTGTTTTCGAATTTCGCACAAAGCTACTCGAGGGCTATCTGTGCTAGCCGTCCCTAATTTAGTAGTGTAAGACTAGAGCTAGTCATCACCACCCACCGCCAACTCTTGGGCTACTCTTTTACCAACGAATAGTAGGATTGAACATCACATGTTTGGTGTGACGGTGATTCGAACCCACGACCTTCAGATTACGTGTCGAGCGCCACCTGGCCATGCCGGGCCAGGCTTTTTCAGTATCATCATTTTATTCGTGTTTGTGTAAGAAAGAAAATTCATCTTAAAACATTATGAAAAACAAACAGTATCAATATTACTAAATCATCAAGCATAAAATATCAGCTTTAGTTTAAAATTATAACCCCTGAAGAATTCACATTCGATTGGTAAGAAAAACTAAAATTCTAAAAAATCGTAAGACCCGTCAAAGCTTAACTTATTACATATGAAACTCACAATTTTCACCTCCATTTCACGTTAGTTTCCTTGACTCCTGCAACTTCTAAACGTTAACCTCTGAATACCCCTATTTAAATACGAACAACCATCAAAACTTCAAACTTTATAACCCCCACTTCTGCAATTCGCCCAGACTAAACTCTTATATTTAACAATATTAATTCTATTTAACGTTAAATTTCAAGATAATTAAATATAGAATAACAATATCTTAAGTCTCGCCATGATCAAAATTATGGTGTCAACATCCGGGATCTCATGGTTATAAAAATTCTGGGGCCAAGTTCCGAGATCCCGTGATGATTAAAAGTCAGTATTAACTTAGAAACATTTATAATTATTATTAAAAATCATGCCGATATCTCCTGATTACAACATTCCAGTATCCAGGTTTTGATATCTCGTGTTTATTAATATCCCAGGTCAACTTTCCACATATCACAATTATCAAATTCGAAGGATGTGCTTCCGAAGACTCACTTGTAATCTCTCATGAATAACAAACTCCAGGGATTAATTTATATGCTTCAATAATCAGTAAAGTTATAGGATCAATTCTGGAGTCTCACTAGAAGTTCGATTCCAAATATGAACAACAATTAATTGTGTAAATTTGTAGGATACGTGTTAAAAAGCAAAAACGTTTTGTTTGCATTAGGCATAATGGCCTATATGTGGTCTGTTCACCGCTGGTATCGAAACCTGATTTTTTAGTGTTGTGAAAGCTCTTAGACTTACCGCTGAACTACAGAAGTGGGGATGCATAAGAGGGAGGCCTTAACCACAGTGGGTGTGGTTGTAATAGTTACGTATCAACAGGTGTTACCAATGTAGTCGGTCGAATCCTTCAGAAAGTTTTGTTTTCATTTTGTGAAAGATTACCAGATATTAAGGTGATATTTTGAGAATATGTAAACGTCCAGAGGTAACTACGGTATTCTAATTAGGTACATCGACGAGTCCCAGAATCAGAGATGTGGAATTTCGAGTACTGGAGAGCGTGCCTTTTCGAAAACCAAAGAAATATTCCCACTTCATCCACGTCACGTAACGTCTCTTCTCCTCGGGTCTCCTTTTTGAAGTAATTACCGAAATTGAAGCGTCACACTCGGCGGTCGATCATGTCTATGTCTCAATTTTTTTAATTATCTGACAATTAATATCTGTCCAGGAGAAATACCAAAATCTTTCTACGCTCAAACAAGAACTCATCCGAAGGATGGCCATAGTTCTACACGGCTGGAGATCCAATTAAGAAAGTCTGAGTAGCGAAGGCTCTAATAACATCCGATTAATAAATAACCTGGTAAGACTCTGTAAAAACACCAGATGGCCACCAGCACCAATGAGCAAGATGAAACTTACGGTGTGTCCTGCAAAAAGTTGGAAAACATGCGTGAATTATCTTCTTTCGAAATCTCGCAACGCTTCACTTTTGGTCTTTTTTTTTTTCCAATACTGTTACAAGAGAGCACCACCGTGTGACAAGTTAAAGCTAGGGAACATAGGAGTCAAACAGGTGTTTCAGAACGGCCATCTATTAGTGGCCATGGGAAATAGTTAACATATACTTACTTACCTGGTTAGCACGTTCCAGGTCATTGATAATTATTTCCATTTTATTCGACCTGCAAAAGAACAAAAAAATTGAATACAACCAGTGTAAACCTAAATAATTCATCCATACATCTAATAAGCAGGTGTTACTGCGACTAACAAAACCGAAGACGAAACGGAGCATGATGAAGAAAAGTTACCGTTTCCAAGGCGATCAAATCTTTAATCGTTTCAAATTAATTAAATAAATTAATTTTTAAAACGTTTTTAAAATTATCCAAATATAAATATGACTCACAGGCTACTGTAACAGTTGCGACAATGACAAATTTATTAAATACAATAACTTCCTCTTTGGGCTGATGAAAGAGACCTTAAGTGCTTATGTACGTCATATATGAACAGGAAGACGCTTGCAGCAGTGAATTGCTAGAAGGTTCTTGAAGATTAGCGGTAAATGTACCCTTCTTCTACGTAAAATATTTTTTCAACCCAAACGAGCCGTTTTTGCATATATATTTCTCGACATCACTGGTAAATGTACCCTGCTGAGCTAGAGGGTTAAATAATGACGTCATTACTATACATTGTTGTCCGGACGAGATAGGTAGAGAGAGCTTTCCCTAACGGGACTGCGTTTTAAGGTTGTCTCTTATTGTTTTTAGTAATAGTAATAACAACATTTAAACGATTTCTGAAAGCTGTGTGTGTGTGTGTATATAATAGAATATTGTATCATAAAATGCTCTCTCTTTCTTTAACGTGGCATTGATGTCATTCAATTCAAAACATTGATGATATACAATGGATATTCTGATGATATACAATGGATATTCTTTATTGAATTTTATATCTGATACTTAACAATAGTTTTTCTGTAATGTTAAAGTTAGAATAACCTATAATCTGTTACATCATAAAGGAAGGTGAACAATAAGAAGCAGTCATAACGCGGTCCTGTTAGGAATGTCCTTGTAAGGGAGATTTCGTGGTATCGGCATCTTTCTCGTCCGAGGAAACATTACCTATGAACACCAGAATAATAACCCACACACAGTAAGTATTATAGTAACATGAATATAACATAAGATACAATTGATGTTCAGAACTACACGACGTTTTCTTTCATCTAAACCTTCAATTAGTTTCATTAGTTCTTTTGCACTCTTATGTAATCCATAATTAGAATGTAAAGGACAAAAATGTAGTTGCAAACGAACATCTAACCCACTGTTCACAATCTAATGTTATGCGTTACCACACCATTACAAAAATTGGAAAAACTCGATTAAAAAAAACCAAAAAAAACGCCTTAAACATATATGTCAACTTTTTGCAGGGCACACGAAACGAAATTTCACAAATTCATAAAAATATTGTTTATATTTAATTTATTTAAACAGTAGCTTAAACAAGGTATAAGCAAATAGTAGCAATAAATTCACAGTTATATTATCTTCATTTCCAGATGTTATAATTGCTTAGCCCAATGTACTGGAGAATCAGCGGTTTTAAATTTACTAGATCTGCGCAGACGCAGAACTGAAATAATTTGGGATGAAAGCAGTACTACGAAATTAGGTTACCTAGCGTGTAAAAAGTTCGTTATTATATTATCATTAAAGGACTGCAATTATATTTCTAATTTTAATCAGATAATTTTAACAGTTTTTAACTTTGGAACAGATGTATGATAAAAACCAGATCGTACCAGGTTCTTGTTTTGTTTCTTTAAGGAAGTGACTGTTTCTTCTCACCAATGGCTTTAATCATGAACTTAGCCTAAATCATAAGATTATGTTTCTTTACATGTGGTCGGCGTAATTTAAATCTTTATTGAATGATATGAACATTAGATTTCTCAAATTATACCTTTTTTATTTTAATCAAAATGAGTTTTTTGTAAGAATTAGTCGTGTTTTTGAGAGCTATCTGTGCTAACCGTCCATAATTTAGCAGTGATAAACTAGAGGAAAAGCAGCTAGTTAACACTACTCACCGCTAACTCTTGGGCTGCTCTTTTACCAATGAACATTGGGATCGAGCGTTACATTATAACGCCCTCTACAGCTGAAAGGGCGACTACCTTCAGTAACGGGAATTCGAACCCACGATCTTCAAACTGGGAGTCGAACGCCCTAACCACCAGGCCATGCCCTTTTGTAAGAGCATATTTATGTTTAAATACAACGTTTTAAATACAGTTCCTCAAGAAAGAGTACAGTTAATCTTTTCGTTACCAATTGTCAAAATCATGAATAATTTACACTTTTCAAAGAAAAATTATTCCAGTTTAGTGGGTGTTTTTTGGTTGTTGTTCGTAATGTAACCGATTTAATATTTCTCATGACCTCTGTTTATAAGGCTTAAAAATATTTTTTATGATAGAAAAATAAATTCTTTGGATACCCCTTTGAAGCTTTGAGCTTCCAATGGTTCAGAAATAGGCTTGGGAATTTATAGACTAAAATTTTGGTTCTATACCCGTTTTATTAATGTTCAAAGCTTTCCTGGATAAATTTTAATTGCATTAAATAAGGAGAACAACTGGAAATGTCCAATAATGCATTCATTGTCAAACTGGTTACTTTTGCTATTCATGTTAGTGATGCCCAAGTACAAAATAAACATATTTAGTATCAGCTATTGTTGTGTTTAAAGGCATAATCGATTCAGATTGTTTATTTAATTCTACGAAAACAGAGACGTAATTTGGAATTTATCGAAGTTTTATCTCCTCTCAATAGCAAACTTAGTTTAAAAAAAACTACTTTTAAATGGCTGAAAAAGAAACAACATTTCATAATAATGCACATCAGTGAGAGTAAAACGTTTTCTTTGTTAAACGAATCTCAAACTCAGAGTTGGAAAGTTTCTTACATTGTAATATGCCTCAATTCCATTCTGAGCTACATGCAAGCTAAAACTAAATGAAAATTAATTGTAATGGAAAATTTGTCTGAGCCTTCATTGGAAACATGGCTAACCATAAGGCTACAAAACCAGATACATCACGTAAAATACACTGCACCTATTTTTAGAAACTCCAGATAAAAATAAGAAAAGAACAAAAACATCTCGGCTTCACAACAAAGTGTATAATACTAGCCCTTCTGCGTTGGTTCAGAAACCTTCCTTACAAATCCCACAAGTACCTACAACCACAGTATCTCTATCTTTAGCTTCCGTTGTCTAACAATATTTATATACGTGTGCTGTTATAACAAAGGCTACCAATTAATCCTTAATTATTCGTTACTAACGGTGCATTTCGGTTTCCAACCGTCTGTTATTCACTTCAAAATATCGCTTTTTTCAGAGGAAGGAGATGAAAAATAGATACATCGCATGAGTTACTACAATCCAAGATAAGGACATTGAATTCAAAAAGTACCTAATTTAATACACCACTCCCTACTATTGTTTAAGTGAAGGAAGAAGCCATTTTGAATCGTCTATTGTGACATTATGTATTGTATTTAAAATGTCGTAATTCACTATTTAGGATACCGATATAATACAATATAAACAAATAACACACTATTATTCTAACCTAGAACAAGAAATTGACAAAATGAGCGACAACAATAACAAGGTACTCCGAAGAAGTTGATAATTTTGCACAAGAAGAAGTCATTGCAAATTAGTTTACAAACTTTGATTATACAGATTAATATGAACACATATCTGTTTCCGCTCAGGAAGATATGAAAAGCCCCGGACATGGCCAGGTGGTTAGGACGCCCGTCTAGTAATCTGAGATTCGAGAGTTCGAATCTCCGTCACACCAAACATGCTCGACCTTTAAGCCGTGGGTACGTTATAATGTGACGGTCAATCCCACTATTCGTTGGTAAAAGAGTATCCCAAGAGTTGGCGACGGGTGGTGATGACTAGCTGTCATCCCTCTAGTCTTGCACTGCTAAATTACGGATGGGTAGCGCAGATAGCCCTCGTCCAGCTTTGTGCGAAATTCAAAACAAACAAACGAAGACACAAAAATGTTGAATATAGTGAGCCACACAAGATAATACCTGGTGCAATGTAAAGATAATACCTAGTGCAATGTAAAGATAATACCTAGTGCAATGTAAAGATAATACCTGGTGCAATGTAAAGATAATACCTAGTGCAATGTAAAGATAATACCTAGTGCAATGTAAAGATAATACCTGGTGCAATGTAAAGATAATACCTAGTGCAATGTAAAGATAATACCTAGTGCAATGTAAAGATAATACCTAGTGCAATGTAAAGATAATACCTAGTGCAATGTAAAGATAATACCTAGTGCAATGTAAAGATAATACCTGGTGCAATGTAAAGATAATACCTAGTGCAATGTAAAGATAATACTTAGTGCAATGTAAAGATAATACCTAGTGCAATGTAAAGATAATACCTAGTGCAATGTAAAGATAATACCTAGTGCAATGTAAAGATAATACCTAGTGCAATGTAAAGATAATACCTAGTGCAATGTAAAAGCCAAGACGGGGATAAAAAAATGTCTCCAGGAAATAAATCAGTTTTGTTTATCCAAATTCACTCGGTAATTCACATATTTTTTATTTAAATAAATGGATACAAAATACTTCAAAAACATGGTCCAATTTAAGTTTTAATTGTTGAATTATAACACTTACTTGGCACGTGTCTCTCTTCACCTTGATTTGATCTGCTGTGCAAAAGTTCAAACGAATCTAGGGCTGAAATGAAAGACAGAAATCAGCTCTCAAGTTCATGAAACGAAATATATTAAAATTATTTATAATACATTATATGTAAAGAAACTGAATATGAATAGCAGATGCCTGAAAGCAGTCAGCCATATTATCACAAGAGTTAACAAATTCCAGTTATTTTAGATTTGTACGCTTATTTAAAGTACAATAAGGTTGATTACGGAAAGTTTTAATTGTTTTTTTTTTTACATACCTACCTTGTTGTACGTCTGTTCTTTGATAAGGCAATAAGTGTCAGTTTGTTTATTTTTTCGAATATTCGCACAAAGCTAACTGAGGACTATTTATTATCCTCGCAAGACGTTGCTAGTTTTGAACTGATGGACTAAATAGAAGCCAGCTAGCTAATCGACAGCACCCATTATATATGGTCATAGAAGAAGATTTGACTGTCACTGTTAGAGTGCGATCCCAAAGTGCGGAGGACGTTTTTGTAGGCTAATCACTTGGCCACGCCTCAATGTCTTGATAGGAGGTTGATTTCTTTTTTGTTTTCTTTCATAGCTACTTATGATCGCGAAGAGTGGTGAAAATAAAAGGTATTTATTGGTTTGTTCATTGTTAACCACAGAGGTACACAATGGGCTGTCTGTACCCTGCCCACCAAAGCTATCGATATTCTCACACCCAATGGCTCTGAGAAGGCGTAAAAGTTTTAGAATTGCCGAGGATATAATGGAAAGAATAAGTGGGTTCTAGAAAAAAAAACAGAATGTGACAGAAGATGTTACTAAGAAAAAAATTGTCACATTTTGGGCCCATTGTAAAAAAACACAAACGAAACCTTTCTATGGAAAAATATCGTAGAAGGAAGAGTTGAAGAAAACCAAGGAAGGTGAACCATAAGATGGAATTATGGGATAAGGCAGCTACTGGGAATGATGATGATGGAATGACATCAGCTGACGAGATGTTGTTTTCAATAAAGGTTTAAATGAAACTCAGCTGATGACATGTTGCTTTCAATAAAGGTTTAAATGAAACCCAGCTGATGACGTGTTGCTTTCAATTAGGTTTAAATGAAACCCAGCTGATGACGTGTTGTTTTCAATTAGGTTTAAATGAAACCCAGCTGATGACGTGTTGTTTTCAATTAGGTTTAAATGAAACCCAGCTGATGACGTGTTGTTTTCAATAAAGGTTCAAATGAAACTCAGCTGATGACGTGTTGCTTTCAATAAAGGTTTAAATGAAACCCAGCTGATGACGTGTTGTTTTTAATTAGGTTTAAAAGAAACCCAGCTGATGACGTGTTGCTTTCAATTAGGTTTAAATGAAATCCAGCTGATGAAGTGTTGTTTTCAATAAAGGTTCAAATGAAACTCAGCTGATGACGTGTTGTTTTCAATAAAGGTTCAAATGAAACCCAGCTGATGCCGTGTTGTTTTAAATAAAGGTACGAATGAAACCCAGCTGATGACGTGTGGTTTCAATAAAGGTTTAAATGAAACTCAGCTGATGACGTGTTGTTTTCAATAAAGGTTTAAGTGAAACCCAGCTGATGACATGTTCTTTTAAATAAAGGTTTTAGCGAAATACAGTTGATGACGTATTGCTTATCATAAAGGTTTTAATGAAACTTTTCTGATAACCTGTTGTTTTTCAGAATAGTTGTAGGATAAAAAATTGCTGTATGCAGGTTAAACGGATAAAAAATTCATTTCTAAGTCCGCATGTTTTCGCTGGATAGGCCTTAAAGTGGTTAAAGTGTAAGTACGTCAGGATTTTCGAAATAATCACATAATGGAATACACTCAGAAGACATCTCGTCCTTCACATTATTTCGTGTCTGTTGTTGTTCCACGATATTTAAAGCAGGTTCATCTCATATAAGTAGTCCAACTTTAGTAAATAAGCAGGTAGTTCTCTGGAATACATAAACATTCATTGTAAAGATATATATCCTTTTTATCTTTGTTGTGACGACCTACAAACATTACTTTTTTACTTCCACGATTTTGTTTAGCAGAGTTCAGTTATGCTTTTAGGTCATACAACACGACGAATAAAACAGACTCAAACGAAGCCGACAACATTCATCACCAACTCTCATCTGACTTACGTGGACTATGGATCTGGAGTCGATCGTCTTCGTCTCGATACCAAACACACGCAAACAAATATACGTGACGTACTTTAGGGACATTTGTGCCATTGTTTGTTTGTGTTTTGAATTTCGCGCAAAGCTACACGAGGGCTATCTGCGCTAGCTGTCCCTTATATAGTAATGTAAGACTATAAGGAAGGCAGCTAGTCATCACCACCCACTGCCAAATCTTGGGCTACTCTTTTGACCAATGAATAATGTGATTGACCGTCACATTACAACGCCTCCACGGCTGAAAGGGCGAGCATGTTTGGTGTAACGGGGATTCGAACCCGCGACCCTCAGATTAGGAGTCGAGCGCCCTAACCCACCTGGCCATGCAGGACCGAGGGACAGCCAAATCCACCTATCTGGTCAAGACAAGAGTTGCACAATCGACTATGTGCGACTATACGAAAAACACAATTAAATGCCTTGTTCTACAAATCAGTTGTGCGTTCATTCTACTTAGTAGGTTGAAGTGGCTCACTGGTTAATCAGAGTGCCTGGAGTTTGATGAATTTCTTTATGAAGGATTATGGAGCTTAAATGTAAAACACTACATAAACTTTCGGATTAAGTTTTTTGTTCCACTTCTGTATTCCCCGGTGAGTTAGCGATAAGTTTATGGAATTACAACACTAAAGTCAGGGGTTCGATTTCCTGCGGGTGACACTGCAGATAGCTTAATGTGGCCTTGCTCTAAAATAACTAACCCCAAATCCACTTCTGAACATTCTTAACTCCTTATTCTGACTCGTATTCGCTCTGGGCATGTGCTGCCAACTATGCCTAACGAATCAGTCTTATCTTGTCTTCAACCATCCACTAGAACTAAGTCATCCTATAACAACATTTGAACAAAGTTCCGACCATTAACAAAATTTTGTAAAAATATTCAAGGATACGCATTATCTAAATGAACAAGATGTTGTTGCCGTCACAAATAAACACATTTTAACTGTAGGTTTAATTGCATGTTAATCCACCTCACTTTCAGAATATATCGTGTTTTTCTGATTGCTGTTTAAGGGTTTACAATGCTGAAATCCGGGTTCGATTTCTTGCGAATTACAGTTGCAAATAGCCCATAGTTTAGCTTTGAGCTAAAAGCACAAGCTAATGTTTAATTAATTTTTATTATTTTTTCATATCTTCGACAAGCATACTTAGAAGTAAATTTTAACATCTGTTTGTTTATCGTCTTTTTGTTATTTTTACTCTCGGTGGACTCAGCAGATAACCAGATGTAGCTTTACTATAAGAAAACAAACAAATACACACACTTTCTGTTCTTTAGGACTAGCTGAATGGGTTGACAAATTCATGTGGTGCTTACGGTATATTTACGGTTTGAATGTGCTCTGTCACCACGAATAGTTCTATAATGGCCAACTTATTGTCGATTACGTCATTAACTGTGGTTTAGGATATGGTGAATCTGCCGAAAGAAGTTAAAAAAAAAAGTTCTTTAAATAGTTTAACGTGTTTGACAAAGTATGTTCACGATGTAAGAAAACAGTGTCAATATCCTATACTGCTAGACTAGTATCTGATGGTCGTTTATTAAAGCACTTTATTCGATAATAAAAATGTAGTCTTGAACCGGTGAATCGTTTTATTCTGGAAATTATAGTGTGTTGTAATGTGTGACTAGGTGTGTGAGGTAGAGAACGACTGTGTTCAAGTTGCGAGTTTTTGAATTTCGTGTAAAGCTACACGAGAGCTACCTGCGCAACTAAATTTGTATGAAAATCATGTTATAAGCGAATACTTGGAACTTGGTGTGTTTTGAATTTCTCGCAAAACTGTTCACAAAACATTGTGTAAGTGTAGATAATACACAACTGATATAAAACATTGTGTAAGTGTTGATAATACGCAACTGATATAAAACATTGTGTAAGTGTTGATAATACATAACTGATATAAATCACTGTAAGTGTAGATAATGCATAACTGACACAAAACATTGTTTAAATGTAGATAATGCATAACTGATACAAAACACTTATTTGTATAAGACATTTCAACGATTTTATATATAGTGGCCAATGGAAAACAATGGTGTAAAAAGTAACAAACCAACAATGATGTTAGAGTATCCAGGAGAGGTAATGGAGTATGAGTTAGAGCGGTAGATAAGACAGATCGGTAGGATGGGAGTTGTATTTAATGGAATTGATTATATGACAAGTAGAAGAAAGGATACCGGTGGAGACACTATAATAAGCTGCCGGTAGAGAATAATGGAAAACCATTTGATTACCTTATTGTGAGGAAGGAGTATAAATACTATATAGAGTAAAAAGTGCCAGGATATCAAATGGGAAACATTTGTTTTTGAATTTCGTGCAAAGCTACACGAGGACTACCTGCGCTAACCGTCCCTAATTTAGTAGTGTAAGACTAGAGGGAAGACAGCTAGTTATCACCACCCACCGCCAACTCTTGGACTACTCTTTTACCAACGAATAGTGCGATTGACCGTCGCTTTATAACGCCCCCATGGCTGAAAGAGCGTGCATGTTTGGTGTGAAATTTGGAAACAACATTTTAAAAAAACACTAACATCAATACCTTATCTGATTAACATGAATATAAATCTGATTTTAAAAACTGTAAAATAAAAATCTGGATTAGACATTCTGGTAGCTCAGCCACAAAGGTAAGGGGGGGTAAATTTCAGGGTTAATAAACGAGTCCATACGAAGCTAACACTTACCCAAATGGGAGTCAAGGTCAAGAATTTGGAGTATTCCATGATACCGTAGTGAAAACTGCAATGTTAAACTAGATATGTTTTTCTTAAACTATCATCTGTTTCTTGTAACTGACATGAAACATATACACATTTAACTGCATTCATATAACTGACAAATTACATACGTAAAATTGTAAAAATGGCATGTGCTTCTTGAAACAAACAATCCTATTTCAGATTCATTGCGTATGAAGATTCCTTAACCCAAATCACATTCAAAGCCCATAAAGTGATTCAGAATATCTGTTACGCGTTTAGTTAGTGGTATGAAAAAGCGCCCTCTAGCGAGAATGAAGTATTGAATAAACAGTGAATTAATTCGACACTTAACCGACATGGCTCTCTAATACCGTGCCGTATATATCGATGCATACTCGAACGAGTTGATTAGAGATAGCATAATGGAATAACTTTGTTGTTGAGTTGTTAATCGATTCTGAATAGATTACTCAGTGTGTTCTAATTAGAAAGAGCAAAGATTACCATACAAATAGCATTTGTACGTACGGTGTACACACAACCTGATATGTAAATGTATACATTTAAATTTCAAAATTCAGCGAGTAACGAACTGAAACTACACTAACTTCTGGATGGATTTTCTCTTTATTTATTATCCAGACCTCCATCTTAATAGCTTTAGCGTAATAGATTTTTAACCTCTTATTTTCCCGGGTTATCACAACAAAGAATACGTGAAAGTATTCTATTTTTTGGCGTCCATTGTTTTTCATTCTTTGAAGAGGCTGGGGTAAAAAAAGCTAACAAAACACAATAAAAATTTCGTGATCTATATTGTTATTATTATCTATATTATTCTGTATTATTATTGTTATTATCTATATTGTTCTACATTATTGTTATTATCTGTATTGTTCTATATCATTGTTATTATCTGTATTGTTCTATATCATTGTTATTATCTATATTGTTCTGTATTATTGTTATTATCTATATTGTTCTGTATTATTGTTATTATCTATATTGTTCTATATTATTGTTATTATCTATATTGTTCTTTATTATTATTATTATTATCTATATTATTCCTGTCAACTACTGAAGTAGTGACAAGATCTGAAATTATCTCGAATCTTTATTGTTGTGAAATGTACAAACTTACATTGAGCTAGTCTGAAATGTCAGTGTTGAACGGTATACTTACTAACAGATACCATTGTTAGATGGTACGTTTACTAACAGATATCAATGGTAAAAGGTATATTTACAAGCAGGTATCACTGGTAAACAGTATATTTATTAACACTAGACATTGAGGTTTCACATTTTGTTCACAAAGATTGATTCCATTTTTACAAATATGTATCATGTCCATATAAATTTCCATAGTAATTTAGACAATCTAAAAGTACTCGAAGTCAACAATATGGCACTTTTATAAATTTTACAATCAAAATGCTATTTTATTTTATCTCTATACTCGTTATTCTATGGATTATCGACAGATGGCGGTACATTCTACTTATCATAATACCACTAAATCAAAATACTTATTTTTCGTTAGTAAATACGAGTCTTAAACAAGTCTGTAAACTTCAATGTTAGTGCTGAGTAATGAATGGCTTTGGTTAACTTTCCTGGGCTGTTTAATTGGAGAATTTATGGTTCGCGGCTCGTTGCAACAAAAATATAATCCGCATTTTGAGGCTATAAAAGAGACTACTGAACCACAATATTCATTCAATTAAGAAATACCAGTCCAAGAGTTGGCAGTGGATGTTGCCTTCCTTTTATCTATAAGCTCGAAATTAAGAATATCCATGTACAAATTTTCATTGTATGTAGCATTCAAAAAAAATTCTAAAACAAATAAACTCTTTGTGCTTGTTTCGTGATCGCTGATAACAAATTTAATATAAACACTTAAGTTTTTACACAATACTTTTCTGATTTGTTCGAATAATTTCGGAAGCAGATAGGCCTAATTGAGCATTTCGGTTCTAAGTTTGCTTAGAATGTGTTTGTTTGTTTGTTTTGGAATTTCGCACAAAGCTACTCGAGGGCTATCTGTGCTAGCCGTCCCTAATTTAGCAGTGTAAGACTAGAGGGAAGGCAGCTAGTCATCACCACCCACCGCCAACTCTTGGGCTGCTCTTTTACTAACGAATAGTGAGATTGACCGTCACATTATAACGCCCCCACGGCTGAGAGGGCGAGCATGTTTGGCGCGACGCGGATGCGAACCCGCGACCCTCAGATTACGAGTCGCACGCCTTAACGCGCTTGGCCATGCCGGGCCTAATTTGCTAAGAAAACACGAACACTTCTCTGTCTTTTCAATGTTAGAGACGTTTCGCCAACTGTCTGAAATGATACACCAAGCTTTTGTCGTTGAAAACCGCAAAGTGTGTCTTCATTTGACAACGGTCAAAACTGCGTCTCTACACATCAATAAATTCAAATATAAATTGCACTTTGAACACACGAAACAATGTTGTACAAAATAAATCCAAAAACAACAGGTATTTTCCACAAGTAATATCCAGCATTCCTAGTTTGGACCTTCAAGTATATTATCAATAATCGCTAATTTAGTCCTTGAATTATGAAGAATTTTAACAAATTTTAATCGATCAAAATGGATTAATTATGAAGTATCTTTGGTAACGTTGGACGTTTATTGGAAAGCTATGTGTTATATTTGCTACCTCAACTTAGAGGTATTGTTCTATGGATCATCTGACGAACACCTAATCCTGAAATACACTGTTCAGTTTAAAGTTGGTGTACTTTAGAATATCTGATGAGCTGTTAGTCCTAAAATACACAGCTCAACGTAAACATTGTGGGTGTATTATACACTTAATCATGTACCTATAATCCTGAAATACACGAGTGAACGTTAAGATGTTGTACAGCAGAGTACGTTATGATCAACTAATTCTTAAATACACAACAAGCAAATGACATCAACCAGGATATACAGTTCTTTCCGTTACGCATTTGATCAAACGAATTCAACTAGCTTAAGAACTGTAGATAACATATCCACAGAAAAACGAAACCAAAACTTAAGGTAACTAAATTTAATCAATATGTAGGTTATTAAAAAAACAAAACAAAAACGAGACCAAAACTTAAAGTAACTAACTTTAATCTATATGTAGGTTATGAAAAAAAAACGAAACCAAAACTTAAGATAACTTAAGTTTAAACTCTGTTTAGGTTATGAAACAAAAAACAAAAGGAAAGTCTAATACTTTGGTAGCAAACCTTTAGGTAGTGAATAAAAACCTATAGTTCCTTCCATTAGGTACTAGTCCCCTATAACTGGTTTAGTTGTTGTTCAGCATTAATATGTACTCTGCCAATCTGATTTTTAGCATTGTAAACCTGCAGGCCTTACCGTTAAACCAATAGGAAACGGCAACTATATATAATACTGGTTGCCACGAAACCTAAATCCATCCAGTCAAAGCAAAATGGAATTTTCAACGTGAACGGCGGCAATGTATAGACTGTACATCCAAGTCAGAGTTCCTTAGGATTTAGATCTAACCCGTCCTAATTTCGAACTACTGGCCAGATTGAGGGCAGCATCTGCCAATACAAGTGCTTTTCTGACCACGAGACAAATAACGGTATTGGCAGTCACTTTTATAACGCGCCTTTAGCAGCGTGTTTAGCAGCGTCGTATCTTGAACACTGGACCCTAATGAACCGACCACGCCTGGATGCAGCCAACGAAAGCCACAAAATCATCAACAAGACACGCTTGGGTGAACTGGTTTTCGAAATTCGTTGAAAGCGTGACATTTAACCTCTGGTACGCCTTTTCTAAAACGTTTTTAGCAAATTCATTTAAAACCACGTTTGTTAAGTATTAGAACACGTGACAAAAATTAAGCGACCAAAAAAAAAGACGTTGAAAGAAAATCAAAACACACACACTTACAAGTGTGAACATATAGTTTCCGCGTAAGCACATGTATATACGCGAACTGCACCCAAATCAGTGTGTCCATCCCACCTTCCCACTATACAGGCCATTTTGGATATCTCAGAGACTAAAGACCGTCATCGTGGTAAGTCACGACTTTTTACCACCACCCCCAAGTAAATTTTCATCATCTTCGTGGATGTGATGGGACAAATCCATAAAAAAGTAATTTTTAATTTTACAGCTGACATAAATATTACATTTTCCAGCCATACGCTCTTTTTATTTGAAATTGACATTTCGTACAACACAGTAAACGCGAGGTTATGTATTCCTTGGGCAATTGCAACGTGACGTTCCTGACCATGACATATATAGAGAAATATTACTAACTCTCAGGCCGCTCTCGTGACGATCAATGACAGATTAAACCGTGTTTATTGTTAGCTATTTCTTTTGAACCTACTGAATATTATTTCCCTTTATTTGAGTATAATTAAAAAACACTATAAATATTTTACCAATTGAAAACACGTGATGCTATTTGTTTTAAACATTTGATTTCTTTCTAAGACAGAGTTCTAACATGATTAAGTGACGGTCAAGTTTTGAACGACAAGTGATTAAAGTTCAGTAAAACATGTTTGTTTTCATCAAACTTTCTGTAATGTTCTTTGCTGGCACTAATTTCACGTTTCCATCCAAATATGCTCGCCCTTTCAGTCGTGGGGCCGTTACAATGTGACGGTCAATCCCACTATTCGTTGGTAAAAGAGTAGTCCAAGAGTTGGCGGTGGGTGGTGATAACTAGCTGTCTTCCCTCTAGTCTTACACTGATAAATTACGGACGGTTAGCGCAGGTAGTCCTCGTGTAGCTTTGCACGAAATTCAAAAACAAATGTTTCCCATTTGATATCCTGGCACTTTTTACTCTATATAGTATTTATACTCCTTCCTCACAATAAGGTAATCAAATGTTTTTCCATTATTCTCTACCAGCAGCTTATTATAGTGTCTCCACCGGTATCCTTTCTTCTACTTGTCATATAATCAATTCCATTAAATACAACTCCCATCCTACCGATCTGTCTTACCTACCGCTCTAACTCATACTCCATTACCTCTCCTGGATACTCTAACATCATTGTTGGTTTGTTACTTTTTTTCTACATTGGCCACTATATATAATCGTTGAAATGTCTTATACAAATAAGTGTTTTGTATCAGTTATGCTTTATCTACACTTACAGTGATTTATATCAGTTATGTATTATCAACACTTACACAATGTTTTGTATCAGTTATGTATTATCTTGTCTAACGTCATGAACTGGTGGGATAAAACCTGATGATAGTACCTCGAATGGTCATTAGTTTATCATGATATCTTATCTATAGAAGATAAACAACTTTAGATGATTAATAAAAGGTTTTGTTTATTCCAAATTTTTATTTTACTAAATGGCTTAGATGAGGCTTCGACAAATATTTTCAGATCTAAGTGCTAGTCCAAAAACTTAGTCGCCATGGGTGCCTGACCTGACGTCACCACTGTTTGCAGTTGAAAAATAGTGAGCTACATAAGTGGCTGGATTATCCGCAATTTTTTTTTCTTTTCCTCAGATTTTCTCAAAATAATCGTACCGTTATAATTCAAGACAACAATGTTCAATGTCTGTCAGAAACAAATTTTGGTTCGAAGACTTCACGCGTTGTATGATATCCAGGGTTTTCGCGTGCGTTCAAAACGTAAGTCGATTGGCCAATTGAAGCCCAGCTTTGCCTCACTTATTTTTAATATAAAACTTCTCTGGCTTGCTTAGTTTTATTTCATTAGTGATTTAAAACGTGGGGTGGAAGAACACACAAAATAAACATTAAGGCCTTTTAAGGACGCCATTCAACTTCAGGTGTTGTCCGTCTTCCATGCCGCACGGTGGACATCATTTAACCGCACACGCATGTTCAGATTGTGCCCAGAAACGTACTGTCTTCTTCCCTAATTTGGTATCTTTATTCTGTGTTAACTAAGACCTTTTTAAAAATAATTCCCAAGCACAGATTTGCGCTAATATCTTACTTATGTTTCACTGGTACTTCTGTGTCTGTGGCAGGTAAGATGCCGAAATGTAGGAGTTATTTACGCCTCTGTTAGCGACTAAATTCAACTGAAATAGGATCAGGTGATCAAACGAGGAAATGGTAGAGAAGAAATAGTGGACTCGTGTACCTCCCGAAGTGCTAACAGACCGATCGACATTTGGCTTTTATGGTGATGATTGTGACGACCATCGTAGTTCTTCATAATAAATATGATTAAACGACAGTAAAGATTTCGAAATAGTTACTTCTATTAAATAATAAGCTAATTAGTGACATACAATAGTGTCTCTGTTATCCGCTGTCTCTGTTATATGTGATGTTTTGCTTTCCTCGTTCTAGTACGGATAATAGGCACACTACTGTATATTTATTTACTTTCACAGTAACGAGCACATGCTAACGATTACATACTATCAACAACCGCTTGATAGTATTGCCTGAACTAGCCGCTTTTGGTCCCGTATGAGTGTAAACATGCGCACTGACTGGTTGAATTGAGGGAAAGAAGAACGAAACGGTGCGAAATTAGTACCATTTTGTGCAACCGTGGCGCTTCATTTCTGAGACAAAATACAAACAAAGCGCTGAATCCACTACTAAATTCCTTGAAGCAAAGTTCGATTTAAGACTCAAAGAATGCGAAAATAGTACTGGACTTTCAAAATTCCAGAACTGCACTAGATTCGAGTTCTGTTCAGCGCAGCTCCAGTGGGATACTTAGGTAAAGGTGAAAGAGGGTCTCAGCCCCAGGGTACATGGTCTTATAATGGGGCCCATTGATAATTTTATTCCATATAAAATTACACGGGATGTAGGGCCCGCAAAAATTATTAGACCGTGGGCTCACACAACCCTGCAGAACTCTTAAGTATAAACAGAAAGGGCGAAAATACAAGGCATTACAACGCCCGGAAGTTTTCGAGGCCTGGGCCTTAGATAAGCCTTTCAATTATGAAATCAAGGGAATAAAACTATAATGTTTTTACAGTTTTTTTTCTTAAGATACGTGGTTTTGTTTCAAAATAAAGAAATATCGGAAAAGGTTGAATCTAGCTCACCCATAAACTAATCTTCACGATTCATGAAGAAGAGACGTTTAACACTGAATAAACAGAGCCGAACGCGTTTCTTTGTTTGACGTTAACTACAAAGCTGCACAATGTGGTATCTGCGTTCTGTCTACCTCGGGTATCAAAACCCGGATTCTAGCGTTGTAAGACCACATATGTGGTGCTGTGCCATTGGAGAGGGGGAGGGGCGTTGATAGGGCACAAATCTAGTTGCCAAGAAATCTCTTCGTGATTATTTCTTCACTTAAGTGAAAATTCGCCCTGTGGGCTAACGGGCATTTTAAACTTCTGCTGAATAAGAAACAGCAGAGGACCGAGCGATTCGACGCAACAGTTCGAGTGTTTCCACATGATCCGTCATGCGTTAAGAACAACCGACGTTAGAAACAGATGGGAAGACGTCTATTCTTGTTCCCTGACCACATGAAGCAATCATTCTTGAAGCGAACATAAACTTGGACTGCGTTATCTGTTTGTTTGTGTGCAGTGGGATTTTGGTAGCTCAATTTTTAATCCGGGGGTAAGCCACACAAGGCCTCCATTGACTACACATTTCTTTCATAAGTATTTTCCTATTACGGTTTCGTTTAGAGAGTACAACATAACTATTCGTTACGTTATTCTGTGTGTATTTAACCTTTTTATTATTACTATTGTCGTTTTCATTTTACTAGTTAAATCCTAAACGCCGGTTTTCTAAAAATAAGCTGTATGTTGCTATGACAATCTTGGAGTAGTCTGCGTGCTGAACTGTAGACCCGAGGGTACAATAATCAGATAGTCCGTTCTTTGGTCGTTTGTCTTAGAAAACTTCTCGGGACGAATAAAAAGTCGTCGTTTTTATGTCAAACCGTTGGTCATATCGAATCGCGAATGTGATAGGCCCTACTTGACATGCTCGTGCTAGTACCGCCAAACTTTCTCGAAAGTTCCCTCTGTGCATTGTGAGAAACCTAGGCCAGAATGTAGAGACAGTTTTATATACAGAAAGTACTTTTATCGTTATGTGCTGAATTTTATGATTGTTTAATAATAAACAAAACTTCTACATTCATTTTATCTTTCACAAAAATATGTCTAAACGGTTTGGAGGTAAATCTAAAACCTGAAAGTAGTATGTTTGAAAAATACATACAAATCCAGGTATGAAGTGGCCCATTTTAAGATTATGTGCAGAAAGTGGTTTGGTTTGTTTTGAATTTCGAGAGCTACACGAGAGCTATCTGCGCTAGCAGTCCCTAATTTAGCAGTGTAAGACTAGAGGGAAGGCAACTAATCATCACCACCACCGCCAACTCTTGGGATACTCTATTGCCAACGAATAGTGGGATTGACCGTAACATTATAAAACTCCCACGGCTGAAAGGGCGAGCATGTTTGGTGTAACGGGGATTCGAACGCGCGACCCTCGGATTACGAGTCGAGTGCCTTATCCACCTGGATACAGTTAGGAAAGATTTACTGGATGTATAATTTGACTGTTTTTTTTTTCTTTACCACCAAAATAGAAGTCAAAATTAGTTCACAAATAGTGACAATGTTAATACATTTGGAAATATTGAGGAACGTTTGAAAGTAAATCAAATAAAAGTTTAATTATTTCAGATTTGTTAAAATAAAAATTGAAATTACGGGCAAGGGCTGAGCTGCTCCAGTGTTTTGGTTTGGAAATCTGAGTACTCTATCCGAAGGTCTATCGTTACAATGAAGGCACGTTTCGCTTTTTGGTGTATAAATGATTAACAATGAAATCCCACTCTTTGATTACAGAATCTCAAAGGTTGAAAGAGCTGCTTTTAACTAGCTGCCTTCTCTCTGGTCTCTTGGTCCGGCATGGCCAAGTGGTTAAGGCATCGACTCGTAATCTGAGGGTCACGGGTTAGAAGCGCCGTCACACTAAACATGCCCGCCCTCTCAGCCGTGGGAGCGTTATAATGTGACGGTCAATCCCACTATTCGTTATTAAAAGAGTGATAAAACAATCCACGAAAGCCTCAGTAGCACAGCGGCATGTCTGCGGACTCACACCGTTAAAAACTGGGTTTCGATACATGTGGTGGGAAGAACACAGATAGCCCATTGTGTAGCTTTGTGCTTAATTCTAAACAAACAAACAAACAATTTCAAGATGAGCGAAAAACAGACATCTCATGTTTTCTACCATCATCTGTAATCAAACAGTAAAGCTGAAAAGTACAAACACAACTTGTTTTAAACACCAGCCAAAACCTCCTAGGCAAAGATGAGCCACGGAAATAATTCACCGCGAGACATTTGAATACAAAATTAAGAAATCTAAAACAAAAATTTAGAAATACAAACATTTTACTCCCATATATATTTTACACATCAGTTCGTGTAAGCCTAAGACAGATCGGCGATTTCGAAGGACTTATAAACACTAGAAACTGGGTTTCCAACACCCATAGTGGGCAGAGCACAAGGCAGTCAGTCCATTGTGTACCTTTGTGCTTGGCGTCAAACAAAAAAGTTCTTGTGAATACTGACGTTTCGAACATCACACAAATATATTTATCATAACTATACATTAGTTAGTTAGTTATCACCATTATATTCCATCTAGGAACATAGGGCCACAATCGCTTGTGGATTCTTCAACAAGTATTTAAGTGAGCAGGTTGTTAGCCCACTGCACCGAGCCGTCCCTAATTTAGCAGTGTAAGACTAGAGGGAAGGCAGCTAGTTATCACCACCTACCGCCAACTCTTGGGCTACTCTTTTACCAACGAATAGTGGGATTGACTGTTACATTATAACGCCCCCACGGCTGGGAGGGCGAGCATGTTTGGCGTGACGCTGGCGCGAACCCGCGACCCTCAGATTACTAGTCGCACGCCTTACGCGCTAGGCCATGCCAGGCCAACTATACATTAAGGTGCCCAGATTTCTCAACCGAAAAATTGGGGCAGCCCAGCCCTTGCCCCTAGCTTCAAAATGGTTATTACGAGTTTCAAAAAAAAAAAAACTATTTAGTTTGCTATGAACTTATAGAATTGTTCCGCAATATATGAACATGAACATTGTTTGTGAAAAATAATTTCAGCCACTATTTTGGTGATAGACGCACATAAGAAACATACAACCGGAAACTGTTAAACTACATATAAAAACAATGAGCAAATCAAATAAGCTCATTGCATTCATGATTGGATGTGGCTGACTGTTTGATATCGTTAATATGAAACTGGGGCCTTTTGTGGGTCCCGAGAAGATTCCTCTGGATTTTGACAAATTACCAAAATTAAAACGGAAACAGTATTAAGAAAACAAGGTCGTTTGGTCATCCTGTTATACATAAAAACCACATTCCCAGCGTTTACTTCAACAAGCGAAAAGCAAATGATATGAAGATACGAATACGTAATACGTTACGTGTCGTATTAGTACCCTTCAGTTATATCTATTCAGACAAACAGATGCAGAGGCAAACAATCGTGTATAAATATATATATATTTACACAGAGAGAGAAAGTTTATTTGTCTACCAGAAATCTAGGGTAAGTTTCCTTTGTGACGTACTACATATACAAATTTCCCCGGGCAGGTTGTCAAATAAGGCTGAGCCGAGAACGTATCGGCATGTCAAACGTAAAGCCGATGCCAGAACACTCGGCTCTGGTTGGAGAAGGGCATGTCTGCTCATAGTAACAGGTTGATATATAAGAATACGTGCAGTACTAACAAGCACGCGTGGTATTTTATGAACTTCTAATGACTAGGGTTGAGCTCTCGAACTCAAGTTGGGAATGCAGGTTTTCCGCAGAAGGGGCCTGATCAAAAATGACCATTACTTCGCACGTTTTCCCAAGTGACCCGCCGCGTTGGCATATGGTCTGTTTCACCATGCCTTCCACAAAGGCATGTATTACACCCGACGTTGCTGAGACGGTAAGTTTCCTGTTGACTGAATATATTGGTTGATAATACACTTTACACATTTAATAGTTCATAACGCAACCATTTTTTCTGCAAGGCCAGAAAACCATCAGCGTGGTCTTTGCTACAATATATAGAACTTGAGATGTCGTATTTTGTTTGTTTTTGAAATTTGCGCAAAGCTGCACGAGGGTTATCTGCATTAGTTGTTCTATGTACATATATAGCTACAGTAATAATCAGAATACAGATATATTACAGATAGCTGTGCTGATACTATAAAAGAGGACACATAATGTTGCATTAGCGTTCAGAATTAAATTGTGAAGGTATCAAAATACGATGGTCCTGCATGGCCAGGTGATTAAGGCACTCGACTTGTACACCGAGGGTCGCGGATTCGAATCCCCGTCACAACAAACATGTTCGCCGTTTCAGCCATGGGTGCGTTATATTGTACGGTCAATCCCACTGTTGTTCAGTAAAATAGTAGCCCAAGGGTTGGAAATGGGTGGTGATGACAAGCTGTCTTCTCTCTGGTGTTACGCTACTAAATTATGACGGTTTGTTTGTTTTTTAACTTCGCACAAAGCTACACGCAGGCTATCTTCTCTAGCCGTTCGTAATTTAGCAGTGTAAGACTAGAGGGAAGGCAGCTAGTTATCACCACCAACCGCCAACGTTTTGGTTACTCTTTTACCAACGAATAGTAAGATTGACTGCATATTATAACGTCATCACGGCTGAAAGGGTGAGCATGTTTGGTGTGACGGAGATTCGAACTCGCGACCCTCGGCGTACAAGTCGAGTGCCTTAACCACCTGGCCATGCAGGGCCTACGTATATTTGTCTTTTTTTTCTGACTTCACTTCTATTTGCTGTAATTCAGAATATATCTACTTTGAAGTTACCGTTTTAAGAGAAAATACTGAGTCCAGAATTTATCTTTGTTCCAAATCTACCTGAAGACAAACACAAATAATTTACCGCAATAAACACACCACAAAATAAATCGATTGACAAAAAGAGAAAAAAAACAAAACGCGACTCCATCAGACGTGTTATTTCAATGAAAAGCCGAAAGCTTTTGAAACAATACTCGTAAGTTTGACCTTCGCAAACAACGAGATGAAACGAGACCGTATGTTTCCGCAACTGTTTAAGCGTAACACCAGGACCGGAGTTACCGGTGTTTGCATTCAGGATGAAGAAGGGAAGGCTGCCTGCTATAATGTTGTCAAGTTAATCTAATTTTAACTTTGGCCCCATTATGTGCCTCATTGCCTTTCGCTCCACCCCACCCCCCAAGCTAAGACGAGCTGGGTCGGGGATTACGTAAAGTATTAGAACATGCGCATAATTCATAACACATAAATAAACACGTACAATGACAAATACAGAAGGAACAACCTATAGTGACAAAATCGTACGATACCATCCGAGTTCTGAAGATTTCATGAAGGAGAATCGACAGGAGATACGCATGACAAAGTGGATGCTTAATGAAAGGGCAGAATAGAAAGTATACAATTTACCAAGAGTCTGTCATTCCATGGATTGTGATTTCTGCTCAATCAAAGGCAGGAAACTGATTACACCATGCATAATAATAAGGTTTAAGAGCCGCCATAATACGATGACGTATCGGTAGGGCAGATACTTTTCTGTCGAAACAAAGGAAATATCTACGTATATCCTCATAGACTAACCGGATTTGTACATTACATTTCTATCTGTGTGTGTGTGTATGGACTGTTTATTTACATAAAGTTATTGTGTAGAGTCTGTTTTGTTCACTGTGGTAGTCAACTGACAAATTTATGTGAGCAGGACTGTACGACATTTGTCAATAGCAACCATGTTATTCTTTTACTGCTTAGCTCAGTTTTAAGCAGCAGAATATTGACTCATAGAATGACTCTCAGTTTTTTGTTTTTTGTTGGTTTTGTTTTTAAAGTACAAACTGTTAGTCCATAGTTTCGCTATCTCTTGACCAAATTAAGACCTAATTACAGTTTTGGACTCGGGAGATCAAACCCCTTCAATAATGTATTTGACCACGCCCAAGGTCTCTCGTCGATTGATTTATTATAATCGTGCCTAAAATAATTTTAAATTGAGGGTAAGCTGATATAGATCCTGATAAATAACAAACTAAATCGGGTTTATGCGCGCTCCACGCTGACGCTCAAAAATATAGCTAATAAAATGGAAAAATAAAAGGTTTAATAGATTAAGTTAGGGCCTGGCATGACCATATGGTAAAAGCATTCGACTCGTATTCTGAGGGTTGCGGGTTCGAATCTCCGTCACACCAAACATGCTCGCCCTTTCAGTTGCGGGGGCGTTATAAAGTGATGGTCAATCCCACTATTCATTGGTAAAAGAGTAGCCCTCGAGTTGGTGGTGGGTGGTGATGACTAGGTGCCTTCCCTCTAGTCTCAAACTGATAAGTTAGGGACGGCTAGTGCAGATCGCCCTCATGTTGCTTTGCGCGAAATTCAAAAACAAAACAGATTAAGTTACTCTGATCTTGTCTAAAAAAAATTTCAAGTTCCGCGGTGTATAAGGATCCCCTCTTATTTGTAAATTCAAAGAATTTAATATTTAGTATATTTGGATTCGTCGATTATGTTTTTCCAACATGATCTCTTTAATTTTCAACACATCCAATGTAACATCAGCTTGTGTCTTTTGTATTTAAATATTCTTTGCTAAATTATGTGACATTAAAATTAATATGCATTAAGAGAAAACTATATGTGAGCAGAGCTATCATTAAGTATTGTGTTCTACCGTTTAAATGTCGAAACCATTAACCTAAATTATTTTAAGATTTCTGTTTCAGAAATATATGCTCATTGTAAAACTCATTTTATAAAACTCATATATGGTCATTTTTTATACCTATTATTATCAAGTTTCCAATATTAATAAGTCACGCCTTCTGATGGTTTTGTTACAATCGCATTTATCCTAGAACACTTTTCAACGTTAAAAAGAATATAATATTTGTACCGTCATCAGTATATGTAAAGCTTACCGATGATTTAATTTGATCATTAAGTTTAATATAAAGTAGGCCTACAATTGTGCTATATTTTGATGTAAAAACTTGGGCGATTGAAGTTTATTGAAAACATCCAACATATAAAATTACAGACATTTTATTCAAATAAAAAAACATAATTTTTATTTGTCTATACATTTCAAAGAAGGTAAATGCTATAAATGGTTTGGTTTATTTTGAATTTCTCCCAAGGCTACAGGAGGGCTATCTGCACTAGCCGTCCCTAATTTATCAGTGTAAGACTAGAGGGAAGGTAACTAACTAGCCATCACCACGTACCGCCAACTCTTGGGCTACTCTTTTACCAACGAATAATGGGATTGATCTTCACATATAACGCCCCCACGGCTTAAAGGTCGAGTATGTTTGGTGCGACGGGGATTCGAATCCGCGACCCTAAGATTACGAGTCGAACACCTTAACTACCTGGCCATGCTGGACCACTATAAATGGTAGAACCAATTATTTAAATTCGATGTGGTTACAAATTATGGATATAAGTATATTTATACATATATACTGGTGTTTGTTACTTCTATACAGTCATGTGAAAAAGTTAGGACACCCTATGAAAGCCTGTGTATTTTTGTAACATTTTTGGATATATAGATATTTAATCTCAATTTTAACAATACTGAGAGATTATAGGAATATAACTAAACAAATAAAACCGAAGAAAAGACTTTTCAAGATCTTCTGTAAATGTAATTCTACAAAAATGCATATTCTAACTGAGAAAAAGTTAGGACACCCCTGATTTATTTCCACTTAAAATGGCTCAACTCACACACAGGTGTATCACACCAGGTGCACATGATTAGAAGATCGTTACTCAGCATTTTGAATGAGATTTGCCCTATTTAAACCTCAGACATTTAGTTTGGTGTGCTCCTGACTGTTGAAGTGAGAGTGAGCACCGTGGTGAGAGCAAAAGAGCTGTCTGATGCCTTCAGAAAGAAAATTGTAACAACTAATGAGTCTGGTAAGGGATTTAAAAAGATCCCAAAATATTTTGAAATCAACCATTCTACTGTCCGGGAAATAGTCATCAAGTGGAGGACATTCAAAACAACTGCCAACATGCCCAGATCTGGTCGTCCAAGCAAGTTCACCCCGAGAACAGAGACCGCAAGATGCTAAAAGAGGTCTCCAAACACCCTAACATGTTATCACGAGGCCAACAGCAGGCTCTGGCTACTGTTGATGTGAAAGTGCATGCCTTTACAATCAGAAAGAGACTGCACAAGTTTAACTTGCATGGGAGGTGTACAAGGAGGAAACCTTTGCTCTCTAAAAGAAACATCAAGGCCGGACTAAAGTTTGCCAAAGAGAATGTAGACAAAGACCAGGACTTCTGGAATAAGGTTCTTTGGACAGATGAGTCCAAAATTGAATTATTTGGACACCAGAACAGAGGACATGTTTGGCGTACACCAAATACAGCATTCCAGGAAAAGGAACCTCATACCAACTGTGAAGCATGGAGATAGAAGTGTCATGGTTTGGGGTTGCTTTGCTGCAGCAGGACCTGGACAGCTCACAATCATAGAATCCACCATGAATTCTACTGTGTATCAGAAGGTGCTTGAGGATCATGTGAGACCATCTGTAGGAAAATTAAAGCTGAAGCGGAACTGGACCCTGCAACACGACAATGACCAAAAACATACCAGTAAATTCACCAAGGACTGGCTGAAAACTAAGAAATGGAGAGTCCTGGAATGGCCGAGTCAAAGCCCAGATCTTAATCTCATTGAGATGCTGTGAGGTGACTTGAAACGGGCTGTACATGCAAGAAACCCCTCAACATCTCACAGCTGAAAGAATTATGCATTGAGGAGTGGGGCAAACTTTCTTCAGACCCATGTCAGAGACTGGTAGATGGAAGCGCCTCACTGCAGTTATTTCAGCCAAAGGGGTAACACTAGCTATTAGGGGGTAGGGTGTCCTAACTTTTTCCTCAGTTAGAAAATGCATTTTTGTAGAAGTACATTTACAGAAGATCTTGAAAAGTCTTTTTTTCAGTTTTAATTGTTTAGTTATATTCCTATAATTTCTCAGTATTGTTGAAATTGAGATTAAATATCTATATATCCAAAAATGTTACAAAAATACACAGGCTTTGCTTTCATAGGGTGTCCTAACTTTTTCACATGACTGTATGTTTATCACAGGAAACCTTGTGTGCTTCATTTCAGACTTAAAACGTGTGTTAATTTTTCTTACCCCATGTAAACGTAGATACGTAATATATATATATATATATATGTGTGTGTGTGTGTGTGTGTTTAGATTCAATTGACTTTAAGTTTTTATTCCGGTCTGCCGTGGACACGGAATTGATTTACCGAATTATCCATGATTTTTAGGGCACACACAAGTATTCTACATTTTGAATGAATTCGATTGGCCTTTATCGTAGACAAAGTTATTTCTTTCGTTATCGCCAAGTGGTTTCCATGACTCCCACTGTTTGTTTCCTTTATCACACCTTTCTTGTAATATTACTAGCAGTCATTCCCAGTTGCTGTGAAACAAATGTTTGTTTTCGAGTGATCACTGTTGTAGACTAACAGGGCTCACCAACGTTACATATCGTTTATATGGATTGGCAACCCAAACCACCTTATTGTTACTTATACGTTCTTACCATGTTACTGGTTTAAAGCTCGGAAGGTAAAGTTACGCTACATTGTTGTTTAATATTAACAGATAAACTTGAAACTAAAACTCGGAAGATGGGTATAAATCGCACTTGTTGCACGTGATAAATTTCAAACAAGTCATATTGTTACGAACGAAAATTAGTGAATGGAAGATGACACAAGGTGCGTCATAAACAGCTGCGGTTACAACTGCAAAGTCACGCTTTAAAGTTGTTGTGGTATGTTTTACAAACAACAATATAGACACCTATTAGCATGCATTCAAAATAGTTGTTTGCAGTGGCATATTTACGTAGGGGTTAAAGGGGTCTCAGCCCCAGGACCCATGGTCTTAGTGGGGGACCATTGATACTTTTATTCTATGTAACTTTAATGAAAGGTAAGGCCCATAAAAATGATCAGCCCCTGGGCCCGCAAAACCATAAATCCGCCACTGGTTGCTTGTTACAGAAACGTTGAAGCAGGAATGCTTAACATGTCAAACCTGGTGGACGAAACTTTAATAGCGCTACCATTGGCAACACTGACATACTTTACTCAAAATCAATAACGTGAAAAGTCAAATTTGATACTACAGCTATGAAAACATCAGTGTTATATGAATGCAGTTGTAACACAACAAACTATCGCTACTTCAGTCAGTGCGGTTAAACTCTACGGTTTACAAAGATATTCAGAGCTGTGAAGTACACAGTTTTAAGTCAGTATACGAGTAAGCTCTCCAGTTAACAAGGATGTTCAGAGCTGTGAAGTACACAGTTTTAAGTCAGTATACGAGTAAGCTCTCCAGTTAACAAGGATGTTCAGAGCTGTGAAGTACACAGTTTTAAGTCAGTATACGAGTAAGCTCTCCAGTTAACAAGGATGTTCAGAGCTGTGAAGTACACAGTTTTAAGTCAGTATACGAGTAAGCTCTCCAGTTAACAAGGATGTTCAAGGTTATGAAATACAAAGTTTTAACACAGGTTGGCGGTAACACAACGTTCTAATTAACTACTTGCTCAGTATGACATAGAAGTTAAGCAGCTGACATGTTACACTTCATTAACTTTAAAGATGTTATGTAGGCTAGTGACGCTGTACACCAACATATGACTCATGTGTCACACTACTTTCTAATACAGTAATATCACAAATATACTATATATAATACAAGTACTTTGAGATTTATCCATACTATAGGAAAGATACAGTGATGTATTAGAAGCTGTTACGAAGTAGGTTTAAATTAACTGAAGGTTTTACTCATGATGTAAATATCTTATCAGAAATAATAAGTATTAGGCGCAGTATTGTGTGATTGGTCACATACTCGATGCACGAGCGTTTTCATTTAGTACTTTACTCACCAGGCTGATTGATCAAGTGTCTGAACAGTAAACTCCTTTGTTTGTTTGTTTTAATCAAAACTCTGTGGTAATAAGTTGTTCATAATCGACCAGATCTATTAACCCACTTCAGCGACTGTAAAGACGGTGCATTTTTAGAAACAAGTTTGGACTAATGATTGATTTACCAAACTTTTAGAAACAATTCTGAACTAGTTATTCGTTTAAACGCATTTTCGATAAACGAATTCTAACAACTGACTGGTTTACAAAGCTTGTCGATAGATAAGTCTTAACTACCGACTGGTTTACCAAACTTTTAGAAACAATTTTGAACTCGTGAATGGTTTACAAAACTTGTCAATAGACAAGTTGTAACAACTGACTGATTTATAAAACTTGTCAATAAACCACTAACTGTTTAAAGCTATTTTGTTATAATTTAGTAAAATGCTATTAAAAAAGATGTGAGTCGAGGCGTAAGTTATCAAAAGAATTTAATGAGTGATCGAGTAAGTTATTTATGTCTAACAATAAACATAAAATTTTCTAATACGTGGCTCTATTAATCAGTTGTTCTCAAAGTGAAGTTCGCGAGGGTCTTCCAAGTAGTCCGCAGGATGGTCCAAATGCAAGTCATATCAAAAGCAGTGCAATTGTTCCATCGATTCTGATGAGTTTTATGTATTTATTTTACGGTAGCAAGCTAAAGTGATTGGGTTAGGACAGGTAAGTGAGAGGGGCGTTTTGCCCAGCCGAAGTAGTCCGCAAACGAAAAGGTTTTAGATCCATTGCTATTAATCCAGAAGGACTTTAGGTCGCAAGGTCTGGCGTCCATATAAAGAGATCGACCGGGAGGTCAGCAGGCATGTAAGACAGACATAGGTAGACAAACAGACAGAGGAACAAAGTGTCAGACAGAAGACAGATAGACAAACAGATAGAAGAACAAAGTGTCAGACAGAAGACAGATAAACAAATAGATAGAAGAACAAAGTGTCAGACAGAAAATAGATAGACAAACAGATAGAAGAACAAAGTGTCAGACAGAAGACAGATAGACAAATAGATAGAAGAACAAAGTGTTAGACAGAAGACAGATAGACAAACAGATAAACAGGTAAATATGGTGGTAGGAAGACACACAGATAAACGAGAGGAAGGCATATTTGAGAGCTGGAGAAATAGATAGATAGACAAATAGCCAAACAGACAGACAGGTAGAAATACACAAGTAGAGTGTAAGGGAGATTCGAATCTTGATATTTTAGTGACGGTGCAGCAGTTGACTATTCTTCCTTTTAACGAACAACTAGTTTGTTTTACAGTATCTTCAGCTACGAAACTTAAATATAAACAGAATAAAGTAACAGTCTCAGTTTAAATTACAAATTTTCTAGAACAAAGTACGTTCGACAGAAAACAGAACTATCGGATACATCTATTCTCCAACATCGAGCGGACTTCTTACCCGATATTTTCATACATTATACCCCGTGTACGTTTTGTGTTTTGTTTTTTCAATTACAGTCAGCATTTTATTTAGAAATGTTTTCGCTAACCAATTTATTTGTTATTGATTTAGGTCAGAATATCTTGTTGGTTATTTCAATGGTTCTATCTACTTTGAATTATTAGTTAAGTACGTGAATTTAGAAGAAACCTAAATTTTCTAAGCTGGCCTTTTATATTATTATTGGGACTACGTCAGGAAATGTTAACAGCGACGGTGCCGATGATGACTGAACGCATTTATTTCTTAATTTTCGTGGGTGTTGGTGTGGGACATTACATATTTCTAGTTAGTTTTTGCATATTGAATTCGCTTCATTAATTTACTAGTTCCCGATATATATATACATACACCGAAACTTCCGATTTCATTCTACAAATATCCAAAATACGTATATATATATATTAATTTTCTGTTATATCTATACCGCATAAACATTATTCCAACTATGCTTTAAACTAGTAAATGTAAACAATTCCTTCTACCTGTACTGTGACTTCCAATTTCTCCCGGTGTTCCAGAATCGTCTTCTGAGGTTGCTTGATTGTCACTTCTGTAACAAGAGAGAGAAACTGACATGAAACGTGAGCATAAACGACCTCACGTGCAATGAGCGCGAGGGAATAACTGCTGGGCACGTGATGGACTAAGCGGGCTTACAACATGTTTGGGAGGTGTTACGAACTAATAGAAATCGCTGTATAAATTTTAACAGTCTTTGTGTTCGACGCGACAGTGAGAAATGTCGGCAGTATTTCTAAGCCATAAATTAAAGGAGGTGGTCCTTTGATCCTCCTAAGAACACAGGTGCGGTAGAAAGTGAAAAATGAATTATAAAAAAAGCGTCTTTGTTATCACAGCCCACCAGATGCTAATGTATTTTTGCCAATGGGTAATAATGAGCAGTAGGTCCTTCTAAAGATAAATAATGACTAATTTAAGCTTATCAAATTGCTAAACCTCACTTATTATAAATGTTCAAACACTGTGATTCGGGGTTAACTCCAATAAAGTTCTATGTATAGTCAATAGTTTCCACGGTGAACGATTCTAACCACGTGGAAACTACAACTACAATTTCAGAGAAGGCAGAAAAGTAATAATTGTGTATAGGTGAATGTAATCACACAGTTTCACAAGTTGAATCCGAGTTTCATCTTAAAGAGACTAAAAACAACAACAACTGAGATTATAAAACCTTTACTTTATAGCACCCCATACTTAGATAACTGTATACAACATCGCTGTGTGAAACAAGGCTGAGACTATAAAACCTTTATAGCACTCCGTACTTAGATAACTGTATACAACATCGCTGTGTGAAACTAGGCTGAGACTATAAAACCTTTATAGCACTTCGTACTTAGATAACTGTACACAACATTGCTGTGTGAAACTAGGCTGAGACTATAAAACCTTTACGTTACAGCACCCCGTATTTAGATAACTGTACACAACATCGCTGTGTGAAACTAGGCTGAGACTATAAAACCTTTATAGCACTTCGTACTTAGATAACTGTACACAACATTGCTGTGTGAAACTAGGTTGAGACTATAAAACCTTTATAGCACTCCGTACTTAGATAACTGTACACAACATCACTGTGTGAAACTAAGCTGAGATTATAAAACCTTTACGTTACAGCACCCCGTATTTAGATAACTGTACACAACATCGCTGTGTGAAACTAGGCTGAGAGTATAAAACCTTTACTTTATAGCACCTCGTACTTAGAATTTAGATACATGTACACAATGTCGCGACATGATCTAATCCGATGGATTGCATGTTGAAACGGCATAAGTTCTATGTTACGATTTTTTCCACTAACAGATGTCAATTTCATCTCATACCATTAACACTGTATACGTCACCAAACACTGACTTATGCCACTCAGGGTGTTTTTCAGGATAACAACACTTGGAACAGCAGCACTAATTGTGTACGTTTCTTTCTCGGCTCTATCGTCTCTAAATAGAGCAACACTATCCCAGATTATACAGCGTTTATTCTCTTTGGTTTGTAGGGTTATGTATATAAAAGTTGCCTGGACGGCCTGGTATACGTATATCGTAGACGATTGTTGCTTTATTACAATATGCAATGTCCCATAGCAGAACAAATTTATTGAACAGTGCACATAACACATTAAAATACGGACTGATCTATAGAAACGTATAAATACCATTGTGTGTACAATACGAACAGAAAGCAGCTTACCCGGCATTGGGCCATTATGGGTGTTGGGAACAAGCACAAGCTCTGAGACCTTAAGGCGATTTGTAGGGGCATAGTGCATATCCATCACGAAGTTAATGGAGCAGTACTTTACAAAGTGACAACCTTTAGAACTGTCATTAAAATTTATTTGGTCCAATCATCAAAACGACACCTAGTTTATGAAGGGAAGTGTAAACATAAAGTCGAAGGGAGGTAGGCATAGTAAACGAAGGATGTTAAAACATACATTAGAATGTATCCGCGCTACCACTAGTCTAGAACTTGCTCATGACGTACTGAGTCAAGTCCAACAGTTAGGTGAAGCTTATTATAGGACATAGCCATCAAACATGACAATCGTTTATCCACAACAGCCTACAAAACAATATCCTCAGACTCACCTAAGATCTTTTCACACATTCTCAACACAACTTTGTGAATGTTATATCACTGGGAAACCTTCAAAGTGATGAGTGAGTTCATTTCGCTGGACAAACTTTATATAACCACTGTACGATCACTTTATTATAATACATAATCTAGGTATATGTATAAACCTTACTACACTGAACAACCTACAGATAAATGTGTCACCTTTAGTACGCTAAACAACCTGCAGGTAGACTGTTAACTTTAGTACACCGACACATAGATTGTTTAGTTCACTGAACCTAAAGATCGACTTTTAATTTTAATATACCTAACAACCTTTATATAGATTACATTACAACTTACAGCTTTCACAATAAGATATGTTTTCAGAACAGATACAGCGTTTCAATCATTCTCAACAACACAAGTTGTAAAGGTAAGGAACATTCAACAATCTAACAATGTATTTAAATTTCAGAACTGATACTGGTTACTTATGTTAAGAACATTACATAAGACCTCATCAAGAAACATTTACAAAATACAGTGTAACATTTGTCCAGACTGTCACATAAGTGAAACAGGACGTAACTGCGCCCACCCCCTTCAATGGCACAGCAGCGTGTCTGGCGACTCATACATCTAAAAACCGAGTTTTGATACTATTGGTGGGCAGTGCAGAGATAGCCCATTGTGTAGTTTTGTGCTTAATTCAAAACAAACAAAACATGATGAAGAACTTGGAAATCAATTTAAAAAACACAAGTCCCCCTTCAGAAGCCCATGAGCATATGTGTAAAAACAAACACGGTTTTTGTAAATAAAACTTCACAGTGCTAATACAAAAACCTAACACTAACAGATGAAAAATCACGGAAGCTTTATTAATAATAGCAAACAATCCCAGAATTAACATATACCCAGAGATATCTCTATATATCTTGCATCTTATTTACCCATACATGCCCAGTCAACATATTCTACAGTTTTTAGTATATTTATTCACTTCATGGTGTTTTTTTTTGTTAAATCAAACTTACATGATCTGTGAATTCACGTGAATTGATATGTACATACATAAGTAACCGCCATCAGTTCTAGAACTTAAATACATTATTAGACTGTTGAATGTTCATTTAAATACTAAAATATTCTTTACCGTTTAAACTTATGTATTTCAGAAACGTCGTATCTGTTCCACAAGCATATCTTTTTTCACTGTAAAAGCTGTAACTTGTGTAATAAAATATTGGGTTGAGGAATAATTCGTGAGCGGTTTTTCAAGTTAACAAAATATATTCATAAATGAAACGCTTTCGCAAAATATTTCATGTCATTTGGTAGATAATTGTTTGCTCTAATAGATGGTGTGTTTGATTTTCATATGTCTTTACTTTTTGCTTTCATTTTCACCTCATTAAATGGAATGTCAAGTGGTCAAAATCGAGCATTTTCGACACCATCTGCTTTTCGCATTTAATTTCTTACAATTTCGTTTACAACAATGCATACTATATACCTAGGTATTACATGAAATAAAGTATCATAATAAATGTTTTGGGTGTAATGTGTTCATGCATTGAAGTATTGTATAGTCTTGCATGTAATGCTTGAATGAAATTATTTAAAAACGCTCACGAATTATTCCTCAACCTAATAATTAATCGGTAAGAAACTCAAAACAAAAACAATATAGGTATTGTTATCTTTACTACATTGAAGAACCTTCAAGTAGACTGTTAACTTTACTACACTGAACAACCTACAGATATGTAGGCAAACTTTAGTACATTGAACAACCTGCAGATCTATATGTAAACTTTGGTACAGTGAACAACCTACAGATCTATATATTAACTTTAATACGCTGAACAAGCTACAGATATATAAATTAAATTTAGTACAGTGAACAACCTACAGATCTATATATTAATTTTAATACCCTGAACAACCTACAGATATATTTATTAATTTTAATACTTTGAAGAACCTACAGATCTATAAATTAACTTTAATACTCTGAACAACCTACAGATCTATATATTAACTTTAGTAGAGTGAACAACGTATAGATATATTTATTAATTTTAATACTTTGAACAACCTACAGATCTATAAATTAACTTTAATACTCTGAACAACCTACAGATCTATATATTAATTTTAATACCCTGAACAACCTACAGATATATTTATTAATTTTAATACTTTGAAGAACCTACAGATCTATAAATTAACTTTAATACTCTGAACAACCTACAGATCTATATATTAACTTTAATACCCTGAACAACCTACAGATATATTTATTAATTTTAATACTTTGAACAACCTACAGATCTATAAATTAACTTTAATACTCTGAACAACCTACAGATCTATATATTAACTTTAATACGCTGAACAACCTACAGATACATTTATTAATTTTAATACTTTGAACAACCTACAAATCTATCTATATGTTAACTTTAATACTCTGAGCAACCTACAGATGTATTTATTAATTTTAATACTTTGAACAACCTAGAGATCTATATATTACCTTTAGTGCAGTGAACAACCTACAGATCTATATATTAACTTTAATACGCTGAACAAGCTACAGATATATAAATTAAATTAAGTACTGTGAACAACCTACAGATCTATATATTAACTTTAATAATCTGAACAACCTACAGATCTATAAATTAACTTTAATACGCTGAACTACCTACAGATCTATTTATTAATTTTAATACTTTGAAGAACCTAGAGATCACTATATTACCTTTAATGCAGTGAACAACCTACAGATCTATATATTAACTTTAATACGCTGAACAAGCTACAGATATATAAATTAAATTAAGTACAGTGAACAACCTACAGATCTATATATTAACTTTAATAATCTGAACAAGCTACAGATCTATAAATTAACTTTAATACGCTGAACTACCTACAGATGTATTTATTAATTTTAATACTTTGAAGAACCTAGAGATCACTATATTACCTTTAGTACAGTGAACAACCAACAGATCTATAAATTATGTTTAGTACAGTGAACAACATACAGATATATATATTAACTTTAATACTCTGAACAACCTACAGATCTATAAATTAACTTTAATACGCTGAACAGCCTACAGATCTATAAATTAACTTTAGTACAGTGAAGAACCTATAAATCTATAAATCAACTTTAATATGCTGAACAACCTACAGATCTATTTATTAATTTTAATACTTTGAACAACATACAGATCTATATATCAACTTTAGTACAGTGAACAACATACAGATCTATATATTAACCTTAATACTCTGAACAACCTAAAGATCTATAAATTATCTTTAGTACAGTGAACAACCTACAGATTTGTAAATTAACTTTAACACAGTGAACAACCTACAGATCTATAAATTAAATTTAGTACAGTGAACAACCTACAGATCTATATATTAACTTTAATACTCTGAACAACCTACAGATCTATGTATTAACTTCAGTGTACCGAATATCCTATACATTGATGTGGCGTACTGAACAACTTTCTCTTAATATTGTGACTGTTAGTTCATCATGCCGACTCAGCTTGTGTACACATCTCTCACACACAGAACTTGTGTTCTTTCTTTTTGTTTAGGGGAGAAAAACGCAAAACGATGCATTTAATGAAACCCTTTACAGAATATTGATTTCCACAGCCCTAGTAATATCTGCCGCTAATCTCCTCTCTCTCTTGATGGCAGCAGTTATATAAATCAAATCGGTTTCTAATGACAGCTACCGAGTTCGAACTGCCGTAATTCTAAACTATAGTAAACACAATAAATCAAAGACTAGTATTTAACTGCCTTAAAATGAGTATTCTGATGTTTGGCCAGAAGGTTTAGAAGTAAGGCTTACACTAAATGTGTTTAGTCGTACAGTCTGTGTAATAACACAAACAAATACACGTATTTAACGATGCAAGAGAAAATGCTGCCCCTAACGTTAGAGAAAACGAGACGTTTACAGTCACTCTATGGAACATAACATTATATAAACGCCAGTAAAGGTTTTACAGTCGCGTTTCAGTGAAAACTTTCACGTTCCAAATATTATAATAATAAAAAGAAATTATTGGTTTCAAAAATCTGATTATCAACCGCTGATATTCCTAAAGTAGGACTGAATCTGATAGAAAGGGGATTAGCAGTGTACATGGCTGTACAAAAGCTTTCGTTTTCTGGCTTGTCAATGGAATCGTTTTTTTTCCCCCAACGCAGCGCCTCCCAGTGGTACAGCGGCATGTGTCCGAACTTCCATGGTTAGAAACCGGGTTTTGATACCCGTAGTCCTTTGTGTAGCTTTATGCTTAATAACATAAGAACAGCAACCAAACCTAAAGAAGTTTGAACATAAAAGAGAATAATTTTTAAAAGAGGGAGGTGGATGTTAGAAATGAAGGGTAGGAAAGTGACGACTAACATGAGCCTATTAAAATCTTCTATCCTGAATTTAATGCAATTAACACAATATATTCCGTTTCGGTCTTTTCTACACAGATCGTTTTTTCAACCTATTTTCTATTTTCTTTCTATTTTCTTCCCCTTTCATCTTTTCCGACGTTCTTTATATAACTTTTTGCAAGCGTTATTTTTTCTAGTATTTTTATTATTCTATTATTCTACCACCATATTTTCCAGATTTTTTTTTTACTTTAGTTTTACCGCCATGTTAGGCTTAGTAATTACTCTCTTTAATTGGAGTGGGTTGTCTTTACTTATCTTATATTCATTTTTCTTTATTATTTTTAATTTAATTTATTTTATTTTCTTGCGATTCCTTTCTCTCTACTCTCTTTTTCTTACGTATTTTTAAACTTTTTCCCCCTAATTTATTTTAATTACATTATTATAAACCGTGCGTCGTCGAGTTTATGTAAGTCTCTGCTATTTAAGTGACTGTATTTAATACAAACAGCTCTAGAGAAGAAGTTAGCTCAGGTGTCACACCACATGAAACCACTTCGCTTAATCCTAAAGTAACACAGAAACACAAACCTGCGTCTACGTGCATCCACGCCCTCGTTGGACTATGGACCTCTTGTCGCCATCACGAAGTTAATAAAGGAACAAGAGTCCTAACAGCCTCTGTCTGCGTCATATTTGACCCATCATAATCCACGTTGATGTATAACACCCTGTTGATAGCACCAACCAAAGCTTTGTCTGAGTACGTCCAGATGGCACCATATGTACTTAAAGAAAAACGTGTCAGTCTTATTTTTCCCGCGAGACTTAGCAGAAGGAGCAGGAGAGGTGGTGTTGTTCGCTCGTCGACGCGAAAGCCAATACTACCGAAGTGCGATCGGGTGCTCTATACCCGCACTGTCAAAACCCTACGCCTCGTTGCCATGGTTACCAATAGTGGGCCCACTAGTATAACCGTCAATCGCATTCCGCGACCAAGCATGTAAGTACGCAGTTGTATGCAGATCTATCAGATCGCCGAATCAACAGCAATTCCCGAATGACCATACTCTTACATTATGCACGCGGCTTCATATTGGTGACTGAGAGACTAATTCTATTAACACGAGCAAACAGACCATGACTGAGCTGCATCTGTAAGTTTGAATTAAAAAAACAACAAGTCCGCATAAGTAGGCAGGGTATGGAACTATCTTCAGAAACCCAACGTGTTTCTGTCATAACGTTCAATGCCCTATTTGTGACGAATTATTCAATCCAAGTACAGCTCTGTTTCTCCTTTTAATGTAAATGCATATATATATATATATATATTAGCGAGAAAATCGCAAATGTACAAGGGACAAGTGTGTACGTTTAATAGTTACTGAAAGAACGAATATACATCCGGGTATTTTTACTTATTTGTGTTAAGAGTTTATGATCTTTCACTTCGAGCAGACTCTACAAACAAACTCTGAAGACAAAATGCAAAGTAAAAGATAATTTAAAAATATCGATATATATATTCATATTTCACAATCGGCCCTACATGGCCAGGTGGTTATTAGCACTCGACTCGTAATCTGACGGTCGCGGTCTTTTAATCCCCGTTACGCCAAATATGCTTGCCCTTTCAGCTGTTGAAGAGGTTATAACGTACAGTCAATCCCACTATTCACTGTTAAAAGACTAGCCCCAGAATTGGCGGTGGGTGATGATGACTAACTGCCTTCCCTCTAGTTTTACACTATTAACTCAGGAACGGCTAATGCAGAGAGCCGTCTTTCAGCTTTGCGAGAAATTTAAAACACACCATACCCAAGTCTACCATGACTGTACTTGCGACATTATTTACGTAATATATACTCTAATGGCGTCATCTTGTTTCTTCGACAAGAGTACAATGTACGTGATATAGCAGGCTTAAGTGAATGTAAAAGAACTAGTGATGAGCGTGAGATGTCAGTAATTCGTAACTTTAATAAAGGAAGAACATAAACAAGTCGAAGTCATTCAGTTCTTCTACTGATATTTAATAGTAATAACCTTTCATTCAATCAAGAAGTTTGACAGCCACTTATCTTGCTTGTTTTTCTTTCCTTTGCGAATTCCACGAACTGCACAAAATGCAGAAAACTGATGTATAATACATAACACATGCTTAGCGAAGGCAGCATATGTGTTGAAAGCTTCCTCATTCATATACATAATAAGTATATATATATATATATATATATATATATATATACTGGTCAAGTGTGGCACATTCATTATGGCGTAGAGTTGCCCTTCCGACTGATTCATTGACGTCATGTCACGTGTAGTTTGAGGAACTGGCTGAACCACGCGGATAAGTGATCGGACGAAAAATCTGTGAGATACGGGCATTCCAGTTTTTCCCTTACTGTCTTAGTATCCAGCTAACAACGTATCTATAAACGTTCCTAACTAAAAAGAATATTATTCACTAACTACAGTGCTTATTTTACGAATACTGGTCAGTGGTATTCAGTACACGCGCGTCGCGAATTGCTTACACGCATATTGTCCCTGTTAATTCGTAATTAAACATTAAGCTACACAATGAGTATCGAAACCAGTTTTTTAGCATTTTAAGTCCGCATGCATACCGCTGAGTCACTGGAGGCCCGTTAAGTTAACGGAACTCATTTCCCAGTATATACATACGTTTTTATGTGTATCAACAAGTGTAGTATATATATAATATTGATACTGAACAGTAAAGTTAAATAAAATAAAATCAAAGGGAAGGATTACATTAAAAACAACAAGTCCAAGCCTCTGACTACTGATAATTTGTTATAAGCAAAACAAGCCCTCAAATAAAAAAAAACCTGCACTAATCAAAAGGATCCACAGGGCGCAGGCTATAATGTAGGATTTAAAATGTATCCTAGGTTTCGGAGGTGACTGAAGAAATAGGACCTACATTGCAGTGGGGATACACCGTCTATCAGGCTTAACCTCCGTTTGGCAGTCTCACATGAAACCAAACATGTCCGCCCTTTCAACCGTGGGGGCGTTATAATGTGACGGTCAATTCCATTATTCGTTGGTAAAAGAGTAGTCCAAGAGTTGGCGGTGAGTGATGATGACTAGCTGCCTTCCCTCTAGTCTTACACTGCTAAATTAGAGACGGCTAACGCAGATAGCCCTCGAGTAGCTTTGCGCGAAATTCAAAACAAACTGAAAAACTTACATGAAAAATAATTAAATAATAAAATAACCAAAGGAATGGAAATAAAAATTAGGAGAGCGAGATGCGGGTGTTCAAGTCACAACGTCTCTTATCTATATCACCCGTCACTTTCTGCAGACAGTTGTGGGAAGGTCACAGAGTAAAGAAGAAAAAAGAAGTCATAGTGATAATAATAAGGTACTACAACTTAGGGGTAAGTAAAATAAACTTACCTCCTGAAGTTGGCGTTCCAGTCCCTATTATGATGATAAGACACTAATTAGTAGCGCAGTAAACAAATTATACTAGTATGCAGTGTCCCAACAACCCATCTAAACTAACTAGTATAACTCCCAACTATCACCCTTTAACTTCACTGTAACTACCAATTATCAGACTCTAAACAAGCCTTTATATGCGATAAGGTGTTCATCCGCATACCGTAGTGGTGGGTATAACACAGACAGCCCACTGTGTAACTTTACGTTTAACAACAAATAGTCCAGTCTTATGAGTTTGATCTTGCCGTGCATGCGACTGTTTTTGTGCCCAATTCATCCTACAAAATAAGTTATACATTTTCCATTTGTAAGGCGTTAGGTTTGCTGAGAGAACGATAATTTTCAGCATTTTCGCAATTTTGCGCATAGCCATCATGGGATTACTGGGGATATAGGTATTCCTGATTTGGAAGTTATTGACTTGAATGTGTTATTAATGTGACAGTCAGTTACACTACTCGTTGGTAAGAGTAATCCGAAAGTTGGCGATGGGTGGTGTTGACTAGCTCCCTTCCCTCTAAGTCTATCTCTTCAACAAGCAAACTACCTAATGAAAAAGATTTAAGATTCTGAGAATTCCCAGAATGGGTGTTATTTGAAATGAAAACTTTAGCTAACACTACTGAGACACAACGTACACAACAACAAAACAAACACTCTCGAAGTGAAATATTCTTAGGGTCACCTAGTTCACACACGAGAGCGTGTTGTGTGGTTTTATAACAATGATTACTCATGTGTGGAAAATACCACCCGTCTGTCCATCGACGGAACAGCATGCAACTCTGTCGATACGACGGTCTATTTCACTCCAATATCGTGATGTTTGCGTTTTACGTAGAATTCTGTCGATTAAAAATCTACATAATTTTCTTACATTGTATCTTATTGTCTACGCATTCTATCTAATATATTTGTCGTTTTTTGACGCACGGAACTGCTATAGCAACAAGGTAGCATTATAGATCTTCATTATGCCATCGCTTTTCGATTTATTAGTAGCAGCTAAAAACGATCTCATTAAACTTTGAGAAAACAAAACAAATAAAAGAATCGCATTGGAAGCTATTAGAATTCAGTTTCGTGTTTGTTATATTTCATGTTTCGTGTTTGTTATATTTCATGTTTCGAGTATGCCATTTACTAAAATGTTAATGGATCGACTGAAATACAAGGAAATTGATTTCTGCTGCACAACAACGGTATTATAGAATTTATGGAAAGTTTGTTGTTTGGTTTCAGTTCACTGTATTACGTTCATCACGGGGAACAGAGTCCTGGATTTCAGAGTTGTACGTCAGTAAGCTTGCGGACGGGAGTAAAAATAACAGTTGTTGGTTTTTAACTCAAAAGTTACACAATAGGTTACGTGCATCCTGTCCACCACGAAGAATTGAACCTTAGATTTTAGCGTGGTCAGCCCGTAAACTTAATCACTGACCCACCGGGAAAGAGGGAGATAGAATGGTTATATTTCAGAGTCTGCAATATAAACCACCCAATAATAATGTTTTGTACGGTTGTGAATTTGGTCTTTCAGAACAGAAAAATCACATGTCAACGTGAAACATGAAACATTAATGTGGGATTTATAGATACATTGCATGTGACCTTCAAATGCTACCTCTTAAGTGTGTGTGTGTTTTAATATTGTTGCATATATATCAATAAAACGAAAAGGGTGTGGCTTATAATTTGTATATAAAGGCTCATGGCTAGAACGTCATATGGTTAATATATGAAAGCCTTTCAACTACTGAACATCAACTAAATCAACTTGTGTGCTTAGGTTACTTAAAGGTCAAATTTTATTATTACATACAAATATCTCTTTACGGAAAACGAAATTAAGAGAACCGTTTTTACTTGATATGAAATTATTTTTGAGAGTTTGGTTTGAGTTGAACTTCGTACAAAGCTACACGAAGGCTATCTGCGCTAGCCGTTCCTAATTTAACAGTGTAACTAGTCTAGGGGGAATGCAGTTAGTCATCAACACCCACCGCCAACTCTTCAGCTCCTCTTTTATCAACGAACAGTGGGATCGACCGTACCAGTGTAACGTCCCCACGGTTGAAAGGTCGAGCATGTTTGATTGAACGGAGATTCGAACTACAAAAAACGACAACAACAACTACGGCACGTAACCAAGCTATTACAAAGCTGACATTGAACACGCAGACACATCTTGATAAATTAAACTGTTTATCTACGTGTAAACATCCAGTGGATATACCATTGTAAGTAGTAAGTTAGAGCAGTGGATATATGATTGTAAGTAGTAAGTTAGAGCAGTGGATATACCATTGTAAGTAGTAAGTTAGAGCAGTGGATATACCATTGTAAGTAGCAAGTTAGAGCAGTGGATATACCATTGTAAGTAGCAAGTTTGAGCAGTGGATATACCATTGTAAGCAGCAAGTTAGAGCAGTGGATATACCATTGTAAGTAGCAAGTTAGATCAGTGGATATACCATTGTAAGTAGCAAGTTAGATCAGTGGATATACCATTGTAAGTAGCAAGTTAGAGCAGTGGATATACCATTGTAAGTAGCAAGTTAGAGCAGTGGATATACCATTGTAAGTAGCAAGTTAGATCAGTGGATATACCATTGTAAGTAGCAAGTTAGAGCAGTGGATATACCATTGTAAGTAGCACGTTAGAGAAACTAAAAATAAGATACAAATATTTCTGAAGAAAAATGATCCTGAAATTAATGTGTCAGCTGCGGATCGAAGGGTCCAGAGTTCGAGTCGCGATGACGCTGAACACGCTTCTCGCTGCACGTTGGAAGTTATAATTAATCTCGTTATGCGGTTCAAAAATTCCAGCAAGGTATTTGTGACGGTGGGTCCAATTGGCTGACTTTCTTCTCTTCTGGTTACTATTTTGAAATTAGCTTCGACCACACCCGAATCCTAGTTTTTTTTTTTTCTTATCTGGCTACTGTTTAATCCTTGTGCGCCTATAGTGTTTCTCAAGTTGATTTTTTGTTGTTGTTGTTGACGTTCTAAATCAGGTTTAACATACTATGACGTTTCTTATGAAGACAGCGAATGATCTGGGTCAAACACGTTTTACTACCCCACGCTCATATAGTTCAAGTTCAAAGTTTCAACAGTAGATGTGAAGTCAGACTTGAAGAAAACGAATTATTTTTACCACAACCACAGTATTTCCGATGTATTCGTTTTTCCTCTCCGAATTTGTATTTCGTTTATCATTAACTTCGAGGCTTGTATTGTCTTTGGCTACAGGGAGCGCGTATCGTGATGAAGTAAACATGAATGGCACAAAACACGGGTTAGAGATGATTGTTGATTTACCCAGTAAGTTTGTTATAGTGGTTGAATTCATTATTTAGTTAGCAAGTTTGTTAGTCAGTTTTGTAAATTTAAAACTGTTTTTTTTTTTTTCGACGAAACACCAGAGGAACTGAACAAGCGACTTCTTAGTGTCATTTGTAAAATTAGGTCTGCCGTTAGCTCGGGAAACCTTGTTGAGTTGTGCAACTTAAAGTCAAACAACAAAACTATCGTTAATTGGACAGGAATTTGCAGTTTTCTCTTTTTGATTTACAGAATAATCAGAAAGAATTTGCTCAGCAGTAAAGGACAGTTTCGGTTGGTGTTTAAGTGAAACTTTCCCAAGAAGCTGTAAATCGAAACGTTGAGTGTTTAATCGAATTCAAACAACATTTTAGTGTTATAAAACGTTTACTTCTAGTATTAATACGTCTCCTACACACCACTTTGAACTATAGAAATTAAAATAATGAACAATAAAGGCTGTTACAATAGTATTACAACTTACCATATTGTTTCCATGTTTGCTTGTTGCATATGAATAATTCTTCCTAATGTTTTTATTGCTGAAATTAGTGTTTACTGATCTTATAATATTTACGAGTTCAACAATGAATGCTACACTACGCGAGTGCTTTGTGTGTTAGTACTGCGTATGTAAAGGCGTAATAAGATAATAAAATTTCATAGAAGACGTATATAAGTCCTGTGATTCTATAGGAACTGTAAATATTTCTACCAATGACACCAGAATAATTGTCTTAAATTTTATTACATAGAAAGGCCCGGCATGGCCAGGTAGGTTAAGGCGTTCGACTCCTAATTCGAGGGTCGTTGGTTCGAATGCCCTTCGCACCAAGCATGCTAACCCTTTCGGCCGTGGGGGCGTTATTATGTGACGGTCAATCCCACTATTCGTTGGTAAAAGAGTAGCCCACGAGTTGGCAGTGGATGGTGATGACTAGCCGCCTTCCATCTAGTCTTACACTGTTAAATTAGGGACAGCTAGAGTAAATAGTTCTCGCGTAGTTTTGCGCAATGGCCTGGCATGGCCAAGCGCGTAAGGCGTGCGACTTGTAATCCGAGGGTTTGCGGGTTCGCGCCCGCGTCGCGCTAAACATGCTCGCCCTCCCAGCCGTGGGGGTGTATAATGTTACGGTCAATCCCACTATTCGTTGGTAAAAGAGTAGCCCAAGAGTTGGCGGTGGGTGGTGATGACTAGCTGCCTTCCCTCCAGTCTTACACTGCTAAATTAGGGACGGCTAGCACAGATAGCCCTAGAGTAGCTTTGTGCGAAATTCCAAAACAAACAAACAAGCTTTGCGCGAAATACAAAAACAAACAAACATTATATAAAAAATTAAGACAGACATTTTTACTTTACATCGCTGTGTTAATGTGATATGTTCCATGTCACGAGTGATAATTTAATGTATCAATCTTTACATAATAAATATAGAGTGAATTTTGTTTGTTAGTTTTTATATTTCGTGCAAAACTACTCTAGCCGTCCCTAATTTAGCAGTGTAAGACTAGAGGGAAGACGGTCATCACTACCCACCGTCAACTCTTAGACCACAAATAGTTGTATTGACCGTAGCATTATAATACACCCATGGCTGAAAGGGTGATCATGTGATGGGAATTCAAACCTATGATTCTCGGATTTCGAGATGAGCGCCACCTGGCTATGCCGGGCCTGGAAGATGAAGGACAAGAATTAGTTCATAATTTATGAATCTATATTGTTTTTATAAATCTCACCATAAATATCCAAGTTATAATCTACAATAATTGTTCAGTTTATACTCTGGTATTAAGGCTTTCATGAGTCAAAATCAAAAATTTAGAATGAGATGGAAGTTAATGTAGATCATTTTAGAAACAACTAATTTAGGTATTTTTATATTGTGTTTAGGGCTAAGGTACTACGTTTAAATTATTTTAGATGCAAGTAATTTAGGTATTTGTATATCGTATTCAGGGCTCAGGTACTGCCGTTAAATCATTTTAGATACGATATGATGATTGTTAAGACAGGTAAGCTTCGTGTCTGTTTCATGGATTCCGAAACATCTTCAGCACAAGTCCCCTTAGAACATCCCGACTGAATCCCACCACCCACCGAATCTATGAGTGCAAATTACCTTAACAGTGTTGGCAACTTTTGTATTTGTTAAATGATCACCACCAAATTACTAATTCCACGTGACTATCTCATAATTAATGTATAATCTAGATTAAGAAAGGTAAATGAGATAAAAGGGAAAATACGCACGCATACACAGAAGGGGGCTATTTCCAATGAATCATTAACGCACGCGTGTGTTACGTGCAGCTATACTTAAGGGACAAAATGCAGGGTGGGCCTTGTGTGGGGACTGTTGAGCAGTTTTGTGTTGTAAAGAAAAAAATCAAACAAAATTACAAAAAAAAATCTTCGAAATATCGATATGCCCCTTCCCGGTTAGGTTTATGTGTGTGTATTTCATCCCCTTCGTTCAATTGTTTGTAGATGTATACATTTTTTATGTCGAAAATTTATGAGACACCTTTAGAAATTTCTATCGGTATAAAATCTTGCAGTGCTGTTGTACTGTGGGTCATGTTATTTGGTACTGTGGTACTAATGTGGGTCATGCCATTTGGTACTGTCGGTCATGTTATTTCATACAGTGGTTCTAACTCCAACATTTATAGACTCCAAATTCGTAGACAAAAAAATATTAACACATCCGCTTATTCGTGTAGCAAAGTTGTACGTCAACCCTGTCTTTCCAGGGGAACCACACATCCGATTAATGATGTGGCAATGATAATATATACAAAACCCGTCTTTATAGAGCAATCTAATACTTTCCTTACACACAAACTCACATGTGCTAATTGCACCCTAATATAGTATACTTTGTCTTAATATAACCATACTACAGAGGTTGGAATCTTCAAGCTACATAAACACTTTTTGTTTTTTACCAACTTCGTAATAAATAACTTACAGACATGGTGAAAACGTCCAATTTTTAAGCCTAACAAAGTCACATGACGAGCGAGGATGAACTTCAAATCACAAAGGTAGAGAATACACGCCGCTCCAAACGACTATTTTCATCAGGACGTTGACTTCAGAGACCGGAAACATTGAGATTTTGGCCACTAGGAACCAGCTTCTAGCCGATTAAGTATTCTTACTTCCTTCGCGATCCCTTTGAGCCTAAGCCTTACGCTCCAAACCACATCGTTTCAAAGCTTAAGCCTATTGTCATTGATCGTGAAACGAATTGTAGTAACAAAATGAATTTTACTTGTTATCACTGAACAATATTACTGTCTGATAGAAATATTCTAGTAGGTTTAATAAAACTCTTAAATAAGGTTCTTTAACTAGATGGGTCGTTAATAGATTTCTTTTGTTTCTAGTCGATAAGAGCTGTTACTGTTCAACTCGTAGCTAGCATTAAACGTTAGGCCTCGTTCAACTGATTCATCTATTTACATAGTTTGTTGAGTAGAGTCGATGGTTAGCGTGCCGGATTGTTAGAGCTGAAATTATGCAGTTTGCATTCCGTTAATTTACCTCACGAAAGTAAAGCTATCCTCACTTTGAGGTCGAATATATTATAAGAGTAACAGTTAAATACCATTCTTCGATCTGGTAAGTGTAGCCCAGAAATTAGTCGCGAGTAGTGTTGTCTAGCTAGCGCCTTTCTTATAGTTTATAACTTCAAAATTAAAGACGATTAGCGCTCTCGGCTTTCGTTTGACTTTCACGAGATTTAACACACACGTTTATTATGCTTACGTTTTAAGTCTAAACGATTATTCTTGTCGAAGATGTAACTTCTACATAGAGAAAATACCAGTCAAATAAACACCAAGCCAACCTTTAGTTAACGAATTTCCTTTGGAGAAAAGACTTGATTATTACATTGACCAAATCTTACGTGATTTTGCTATATATACATCATAAGACACACATCACATACTGCATAACTTCATGCAACTTAGTAAAGGTGTTTGTTATTCAACCTTACATGTTTCACGTATACAACATAGCAACTCAGTAATAACGTTAAACAACCTTGCGCAACGTATTTAGTCTCGCATAGTAATGATGTAAAAAGACTAGCGTTATATTACAAGCTTATTAACTAGACGTAATGGTAGTAAACCAGAATGACTTAACAATGACGTCACCTAGCCTCATGATATAACATCTTCACGAGAAGTTTTGCGTTGCGAAATACCCATACTAATCAAACTTAAGATAACAAATGGTATGAACAACGGTACCGATTTTACGTTGGTAATAAGTTCGTACTCTGATAAAAGTTGTAACACCCGAAAATTGAATGTGCTATATAAACCACTTTAATTAATCAACGTAAAATTATACAGCGAACTTATTGTGCTCTGTGAGGACTTCCGAAACGCTTCAACACATGGCTACAGAAATGAAATGTCTTATTGAAACCATCGCTTGCTCTTACTTATGAAGATAAACGCATCGCCTTATAAGAAATTAGATGAATGAGGATATACGTAACAATAACGGAAGTAAGCATTGAAGGATGTGATCTGTTGGGATATACATAGCCATAACGGAAGTAAGCATAGAAGGACGTGATCTGTTGGGATATACATAACCATAACGGAAGTAAGCATTGAAGGACGTGATCTGTTGGGATATGCGTAACAATAACGGAAGTATGCATTGAAGGACGTTATCTGTCGATGTTAAATAACACAATAATCGATGGGCGCTAATAACATTAATCCATATGATCGGAATAACACCAAATAAAACACTAATTTATGTGGTCTAACAACACCAAATAAAACACTAATTTATATGGTCTAACAACACCAAATAAAACACTAAATTATGTGGTCTAACAACACTGCATGAAATACTAATTTATGTGGTCAGACAACACCAAATAAAACATTAATTTATGTGATCTAACATCACAAAATAAAACACTAATTTATATGGTCTAACAACACCAAATAAAACACCAATTTAAATGGTGTAACAACACCAAATAAAACACTAATTTATATGGTCTAACAACAACAAATAAAGCTAATTTATGTGGTCGGACAACACCAAATAAAACATTAATTTATGTGGTCTAACAACACAAAATAAAATACTAAATGTGGTCTAAGAACACCGAATAAAACGTTATGTGGCCTAACAACACCAAATAAAACGCTAATTGTTATGGTCTAACAACAACAAATAATGCTAATTTACGTGGTCTAACAATACCAAATAAAACACTAATTTATACGGTCTAGCAACACAAAATAAAACACTTTTTTATGTGAGTTAACAAGACCAAAAGAAAAAAAAAAAGCGGTAATGAATGTAGTCTAATAATGCCGAATAAAGTGTTAATTTAAATCACCAAACAAAGAATTGACATACGTGATCTAATCAATAACTTACAAAAGTTACGCACGTACTACCTCTTGTATGTTATATACAAATAGTATAAATTTCGCGTTTTTTTTTTATGTATCTGGACGAAACTAGTGGGAATCATTTATATAGCTTTTATTTAGACGAAGAAGTCAGCAAATGTCGTTGGCCGTGATACACAGTTCCATCTCTGATCAATGACCAACACTTTATGACCTTGTCGGTCCTTATTGCCACCTGAATCAAGTCAACCTGTTGGAACGTCGCGTGGAACTTTGTGTTTGAACTTTAGTTTCGAAATTACTCACAATTAACCTAGAATTGAATCTGTTAGTTTGTGAATTCATATTTTCTTAATAGTTTTGTTGATTCTTTTATGATTAAGCTAATAGTATGAAGACTGTGGAAAGGTATTGACAGAGGTATGTGGTTCTTTCTTATTTCACGTTTCATTATAGTTATTACAAATTTACAGAGGTATGTGGTTCTTTCTTATTTCACGTTTCATTATAGTTATTACAAATTTACAGAGGTATGTGGTTTTTCTTATTTCACGTTTCATTATAGTTATTACAAATTTACTTCAATAATAATTTGGTGACTAGGACTAGAATCATGTCGGGCATACTTGTCATTTTTGGTTACTGTCTCCTGTGAAAAACAGTTGAACATTGTCTGTACGAGATACATTGAAACACAATTTATAATCTTCCAAAGAAGTATACAAGTAGAAACTCACAACGACAGATTCTCAGAGGAATAATAGATTCACTAAAAGGATCTCTAAACATAATAAATTAATTGCGAATGGCAGTAACGTATTGAAACGGAGAATGTCCTCCATCTGCCGTCATAAAACAACACGATATAATTAATGTTCATGAGACAGTGATGCACATGTTTTGGAGCACAAACAAAACGAATAACTCATTAAAGTGGTCGTATGATGTAAATAAAGATGGGTGGCCAGTGGAAAAAGTACCTCACACACACAAACAAACAAATATATAAACGGTCCCGCTTCAGTTAACACATCATGCAGTGCTGGTTAATAGAACACTCACGAACTGCCCCGCCCCAATGATGAACACCCAGCACGGATCACTCTCGATGGACTAATGCGAGGAGTAAAAAAAAACCTCGCAACCTTCGACAATATTCTTTGATTGTTGCTTGGGAGAGGTGTGCTCCCCACTGTTAAAGGAACTGGTGAAAGGCATATAGCCATAGTATTTGTGTTTTGTCATTTTCACTTCACAAGATCTACAGCTCAAAGGTTTAAACAACGAAATTCTAAGGATGTTAGAAACATTAAATTACTTGTCACGGCGGGACAAGCGGTAAAACAAATCAACAATCTTGCAATAATTTGGAAAGTCCGACAGAAATGCCCCCCGCTAGTTCTGCAGTAAGTCTACGGATTTAACACGCTAAAATCAGGGGTTCAATTCCCCTCGGTGGACTCAGCAGACAGCCCAATGTAGTTTTGCTATAAGAAAAAAACACACACACCGACAGAAACAGAGCATATATAAAAATATCTGATAGCATTAACAGATGTGGGACAACTTTTACCGCTATATTTCCACAATCTGGAACAGATTTGAAAAAAAAATCTGACGGAAGAGAGCATAAATGCAAATATCATGTAGATTTAACGGATATCTGACTGATTTTACCGCTGCACTTCCACAGTATTGTAGTCTGGAAAGTCTGATAGAAGAGACCATGAATGGAAGGATTTGATGGAATCCACACACAGTTGTACCGTTATATTTCCTCAATCTTGAATCAATCTGGAAAGTCTGACAGAACAAAGAAACAGAGCTTGAGTGAGAAGATGAGATAAAATCAATAGACAAATGACAAATTTTATCACTGTGTCATTCATTACTTAGTTATTGACATAAAGAAGTGGGTAATACGATACAAAATCAGGCGTGCATTGAAATAATATCCATTTATAGAGGAAGCCATGCATGACGTACGTCACAACGTAATCTCCAGGAAAGGTTGCCAGTGGTCAATAACCTCGGGCGCACGGTTTTAGAAATGATAAGCAATAAAATACTGTTGAGCCCATTCAAACCTTAATGGGCTGTATAGATTTATCCAATCGTGAACTAAAAGAATGACCCCTGTGCTGTGCACGTTAATGAGATGGCAGTCCGAGATCAGGTGGTTTATCATGTTTTTCGCTTCACAATATATATATACACTTTCATTACAATCATGACACAAACCATATTTCAAACCGTGATATATACGTAGCGTGTAGAGAATCGTGTCCGCTCTCATACCAAGGGTAAAAAGAAAAATATAGTAATCCTTGATGTGATATTGCTTGATATGATCTTTTTGTGGTGACAGTTTCTAACTTACCGATATACGAGAAAGAAGGATGAAGCTAGCGGGGAAAAAACACACACAACATTTTGTTCTTAATTCTATCTGTTCCATAGATGAAAAATAATTAAACGAAAAGGACTGAAAACAAACAAAAGGAAGCAAAACAAAATAATAATAAACGTGAAACATATTTCAAGTCGGTAAAACTAGGTGGCGTGTGTGTAAGTCTGTACTATGGTTCTTTCATAATTTTTTTAGGTATGAAAGTACTTTGATTAATGTAGCTGTTTAGTGTTAAGTATCAACGAGTTTCTAACGGATATAATATAAAAAGAAAGATGACGCCTGATAATCCTAAAGAATTATCTTATTGTATATTTTTCGTTTTGATAATTTCTAAATACGTATCGAATCCCGAATATTAACGTTGCAGAGCTTCGAAGTTACTGCTGAGTCATTTGTTCTGTTGCTTAAACATGTGTAGGTTGTATGTATATATCTATGTATGATTTGATTACTACGGGAATTTTTCTTTCTTTCTGTAATCCCAAGTCAAAGATTATTCCTATACGTTGTCCCAAATTTTCTTCCACATCTCGGTTTGATTAAAATGGTCACATTTCGGATAATTAAAACATAATGAAAACCAAACAAAAAACGCTGTATTTCTTCTATATAAAGAAAGGAAAACGAATAAAAATATAATCAGGGAAATCACAGGTACAAGGAAATCTGACGAAAATTCGTAAATTATATGTGTCCTTCAGGACATAGGTTTTCAAACTATGTTCTGCGGAGCCCTTTGTATCCGCGAGGAAATTTTAGAATGTTAATATTTTTTCTAAGACTATAAAATTGAATCAGAATGCGCTGTACAAGAAAGTGAAAAGTAAAATATATCTGTAATATAACACGTTTATCACGTATTGAGCCTTTTAATATTTTATTCTGTCTAACGCCAGGCGATTTTATTTAATTTAGGGGAGTTCTCGCGGTGAAAACTGTTAATACAATCAGAATTAACTTCGACAGTGGCGCCACTGGTGGCTAGTAGATATGGCACCATCTTAAGATTGCACGCATCATTGGAAATGCATGATAGCCTGGTCATTTTCATATGAAACATCGATCAATCCTGAGTAGTGATGCCAACTGTCTTTAAAAACCAGATCTGGATTAGCGGCTAAATCTCGAACGAAATGAAACAAAATGAAACATGACGTCATAGCTGAAACTTGTCCAAATTTGAAATATTGTGATGCATTTAGATGCAGTATCAATTGTTTCAATTTCAAAGTATATTTATATGAAGTATAATTACATTTATGACAATTATAATTGGTAATTGTTAGGTTATGCTAAATTCGTTGTAGTTCAATTAGACAAATTTGATACCAGTGAGCTCTATTACATTATACGCCCGCATGACGTCATGTTTCATTTCGTTCGAGATTTAGACCACCGTCAGATCTGGCTTAATATTTTGTTACTTGGCTTAAAATTTATGTTAAAAACAAAAAAAAATGTAAAAATAATAGGTCACCCTTTACCTTTATAAAAATATATTATTTAGCGGCCTAGCCTTTTTTCCAGTAAGCCTACGGATTTAAAACACTAAAATCAAGGGTTCGATTCCCCTCGGTAGGCTCAGCAGATAGCCCGATGTGACTTTGCAATAAAAAAACACACACACACTCCTTATACCAACACTGATCTTATGTCAGCACGTCAACACACACACTCCTTATACCAACACTGATCTTATGTCAGCACGTCACTGTATGATGACATAACTCAAATGCTTGAACGAATTTTCATTAAGAATCTATTTTGTGTCCGTGAAGATACGTTTGAAGTGCAAAGATATAAGAATACATTTTTAGACAAATTAATATTTAGTTGTCACCCTTGTAATGGATAAGTGACTGAATATCAATAATAAATTTGATACGAGTTAAAATATTCCTAGGCCTAATACGAATTAATCGGCGTTATCGTCGTCTGTAAGCACTTCAACGCAAGATGAAGCAAGAAGCAGTGAAACAAGAAAGAAAACAAAGTATGATGAAAGTTTTATTTAATATGGTTTTACATGGACAGGCAATGAAGATGGACCTAATGGGTTTTGTGTTGAATGTGGAACAGTGAATAACAGTAGTTTGTATCCAGCAAAATTAAAACACTCCAAATAAAAAAAACCAACTTCCCAGTATAAAAAAAAGTATTTGTAATTAAATACAATGAAAGCTACAATTCGTTCGTTTGTCCATCAGGACAACAAAGGTGTTCTTATTGCTTTATATCGTGTTAGTTACCTTATTGCAAAAGTAGGTGAAGCTCATACAATTGCAGAAAAATTGATAAACACATAGATTCGGTAGAGTGCACGATTGATGAGAAAACTTTAACTCTGTGCCCCTATCTGACAACTAGGTTTCTCGACGAATCAAGGATATGTCAGCAAATTGTTTAACGGAGTTAATAAGGCGAGTAAAATCGAGTCCAACTTTTTGCGATTCAGATGGATGAATCAACAGATGTCGCAAGTTATGCGATGTTGCTTGTGTTTGTTCGCTATATTCACAAAGTTAGTTTTGAAGAAGACATGCGAATTTGCAAACCTTTGCCTACTCAATCGACAGGCAAAGAAATATTTAAACTGATCGATTTCTTTATGGAAGAACATGAGATCCAATGACAGCTTTGCTCAAGTATTTGCACTGATGGTGCTTTAGCTATGATCGGAAAATTTTCAGGCTCAGTGGCATGCATAAAAAAGAAAAACTCGGATATCGACAGCATCCACTCCTGTCATGCATTTGCAATGAAACGAATGTCAGAAGACTTAAAAGAAGCATTGAGTGATGTCATAAAAATAGTTATTTTATAAAATCAAGACCACTCAATGCGAGGACCTTCAGTTTACTCTGTAAGGATATGGAAAGTTTCCATAAAAATTTGCTGCTTCATACTGAAGTCCGATGGCTTTCTTGGGTAAAAGTGCTTGCTCGGTCTTACGAACTGCGCGTGGAGATAGGTTTATTTTTATCTCAATGCCAATTTGAACTTGTATACAAATTAAGGGGCAAATGCTGGATACAGAAAGTGGTTTACCTTTCAGACATATTTACCTATCTAAATGAAGTGAATGTTACAATGCAGGGTAACGTACTTCAAAGCTCAGAGTAAAATGGAAGCGCTTCAACTTCAGCTAAAACTTTGTGGTGAATGTATACTTGTGGAAGAACTTGATTCCTTCGAAAATCTCAGTGGTTTTTTTACTTATGAATGAAATTTCCTAAAGTGAAGATGCAAAAGTTTCAGTCTTGCAACACGTATCTGGTTTGTGTAGAACTACTGGGGAGAACTTCCCTCCTCATTTAGAAAAGAAATATTATAGATTCAAAATCTCTTTGTTGACTCTGCAAATACCAACAGAAAGAACAACTTATAGAAATTTCAACTTATTACACCCTAAAACAAAATTTCAGCAGGAAAATATTACACAATTTTGGATTCAAATAGCCATGGAATACCCTGAAATAAGTAACAGAGCTTTGAAAAGTTTGATTCTTTTTCCAACAACATATCTTTGTGAGCAAACATTTTCACTGTACATAGCTACAAAGATCAAATTTAGAAACAGACTAAATACTGAAGATGATTGCGCTTACACATAACAACCAGAACTCTAAACATTGAACTACTTTGTGAACAAAAGCAAGCCCATCCGAGCCACTAATAAATAAATAAGAAAGCTGTACTTTTACTGATATAAATTTTGGAAGCAAAATATTTTAAGGAAGTTAGTAGAAGTAAAATCTTTTCTTTAAATATTGATATTTTTAATAAATTTATATTCTAGAAGCTTGAAATAAACTTTATCTGGTGCTAGTTACCGATTGTTTCTATTTTTATTTTATTTTATTTATTAAGGCTCCGAAATGTTTTTCTTTCTGATGGGAAGCTCCGCAGGTCTGAGAAGTTTGGAAACCCCTGCTTCAGGGTATATGTCAGGTTTGGTGACAATTGGTCCGGCAGTACACCAGATATAAGCAGACAGATATGCATACAGAAAGACTTCTGTCAAATATTTTTATCGCTTTAAAATACAACACGTATAGAAGTAGCGTTCTGTGACATCACACATGTGGTGTATGTGTTTGATAATATGAGCGATATAAAACGCATCGATCTCTGATAACACACATGTAAAATTCATCATTCTGTAATAAGACACTTGCCAAATACGTCGCTCTGTAACAAAATACGTATCAAATACACTGACTGGGAGCTCTTCACAGGAATAACAAAATACGTAAACGCACCTGAAAAAACATACACACATTGGTAAAGACAGTAAGTATACAATATCAATGTGATGTTGTGTATTTCATCAAGTCTAACGGAGCTGGCATGAAAACAGGTTCGATTAAACTACCAGTTTTAAGTTACTTTCAGAAACTAACATAGAATAAAGGTTGAAACCTAGTTGATTTTTTATATATTTCCTTTAAATCTTGAATTTATTAGTGTTAAAATGGACGGTTGTGAGGTATCCAACATAACCGCAGTTGTGTAGACAGTTACCAACAACAAGTTTTACTGAATCCTTGCTGTTATACACCTATTTTCTACTTAAATTGGTCTTATTGCGCTAGTCACTTCGGAGGGAATCCCATGCCTTAGTATGTACTAAAAGTAGGCTTAATACAATTTATTAAATTGTCATTACAACGGAAATACTTTCTATGTTTGAGGTACGTAACAGTTCATTTAACAGTTCAAAGTTATAGGTACTAGGTATTTAACAGTTCAATCTTATAGACTTACACCCTTGTGCAAATTAATTGAAACAAATGGTCATTTTACAATATTTTCAGCATGGCGGCCGGTGTAGGCTCACTGAACCTGCTGATTTCCTTTAATAATCATTTTTTCACACAGACGGCGTCATCAGCTGCGTTTTTCAGTACGGTCGATCTATTTTTGGGATATATGACGAAATTTTGAGGAATAGTTCGTCATTCGAAATTGCGTTAGAAGGGCAAGGAGACCAGTCAAAAAACAACTTCTTACCAACTCAATGAAGAAAAAACCGGTATCAATGGGGTCTGAAATACAAGAACTGGGCGCAAAAACAATGGAGGAAGGTGTTATTCAGAGACGAGACTCATTTCTTCGTACAGGGTCAAAGAAGTCTGCATGTTCGCAGATCTCCAGGTGAGAAATTTTGAGAATCTCACATAAATCAGTTTGTAAAACATCCCTTGAAGAAGATGTTTTGGGGCTTTTCCAGCTACTATGGCGTTGGAGGCTTATATATCGTAGAAGGTATGATTAGAGGATCACAGCACATCGAAGTTTTGCAGAGAAGAGTTGTTCCAGAATTGAAAAAGAAATTTCCAAATAGATCTGGCAGTTTTCAGCAAGATCTGGCTCCGTGCCACACATCGAAACTTGTGAAGAATTTTATGACTACAACGCGAATAAAGGTGCTGGACTGGCCTAGAAACTCTCCGGACTTAAATCCTATTGAAAATCTTTGGGCGAATTGTAAAAAAAGACTTCGGGGAAAAAACTGTGCTACGAAAGATAAGCTAATTGTGTCCATAATTGAGGTGTGTACCGCGATCCAAAAATTAGTAAAGATTGCAGTCAACTCGTGGACTCGATGCCAAAGTAGATTAATGATCTTCTGAAAAATAAAGGCTCTCATATCATGTATTAATTTGTGAGTAATTTTTGGATTCTCAGAAATAAGACGCAAAAAATAAAAAAAATCGTAATTTTCTGTCTTATTTCAATTAATTTGCACAAGGGTGTATAGTTACTAGGTATTTAACAATTTAATATTGTAGATACTAGGTATTTAACAGTTCAATATTATAGATACTAGATATCTAACAATTCAATATTATAGATACTAGATAGTTAACAGTTCTGTCATATGGCTACTAGGTATTTAACGGTTTAATATTACAGATACTAGATATTTAACTTGTCAAGGTTGTAGATGGAAGCTATTTAACATATCAAGGTTATAAATACTAGGTACCTAACCAGTCAGTATTATAGATAGTATTCAATCTAGAGGTCAAGATTATAGGTGCTAGGTATTTAACTTATCAAGGTTACAGGTGCCAAGTGTCTAATGATTCAAGGTTTTAGGCGGTATCTACTCAACAGATCTAGGTTATAGGTGCTAGATATTAAACATACCAAGGTTATAGACGCTAGATATCTATCAAGCCATAGTTATAGAAGGTAGCTGTTCTACAGGTCAAGGTTCCATGTACTTAACCAAGTTTAAGGCGAAGTTCATAGATGATTGGTGTCTGCACTTTTTTTTTCATTAAATGTATCTGAAATATCTGAAAAATCAATGACCTTTGTTCGTTAAATAGCAGCAATACAGATCATCTATGAACTTGGCCTCAGTGGACATAGCAGATGGCGCCATGTAGGTTTGCTTTAAAACCAACAAGAAACAACCAAAACTTTTTCCGTATATTGCCCCTAGAATAGCATATATAAAAACACTTGAAGTACGAGAAACAGAGCTGAGTAATAGTTAACCAATAAGTACTGAATCATTTTGTGTCTTTTTACCTCGTAACAGAAACAGGAATATGCATATTCACTCAGGAATATTGGCGAGAAAGAAGTACACTCCTTTTATCACACGTGCAGTAATTATCCACGTGGTGGCTTAAGGAAACTTACCGAGTGATCTTACTAAGATGAAACCCGAAAATTACGTTTCGAGTTAGAATAATTCATTGATATTAGATCGTTTAGGTTCCTTTATAATGAAGTTTTTATTGTGTTAAACTCATGGCATTTAGTTAACTAAATAAATCGTCCAAACGTATTAAACTCAATATACGAGTTTGATAACTCCCTAATGAGTGAAAAGGTTGTTACAAAGTGATACCTTTCATATCTTATTAATTAAATTTAAAACAGATTATTTAGGAAATTTACGAAGAAATCGTTACACAAACAACTGAACAGAAATTACGGAAATATAAACTACGTAAAACGTGTCAATCTAGAGTTTTTTCAGTTACAGCATTACAGGTTAAGTTATTCTATTATAGTTCAGAGAACGTTATAAGCATTGCAACAGATTAATTAACTGTAAAGCACAGTATTGTTTGTGTTAGACTGAAATCTTCATCACTGCTGAACAGCTGATCCACTCTGAAATCATGATAACATCTGTACGATTACAACAGTTAATTCGCTGTGAAATTGTCATTACATGTGTACGACTACAACAGCTAATTCACTATGAAGTTATCATTACATCTGTTCATTTACAACAGTTAATCCACTCTAAAATCATTATCACAACTTTAAGATTAGAACAGCTCAACTACATTGAAATCAGCATAAAAACTGTAAGGTTATTAGAAAAAAAAACTGATCCATAACAAAATCATTAGCACATGTTTAAGACCGTAACAGATAATTCGCAGTTGAATCAATATCAGAACAGCTAAATCTCACTACAATAATCACCACATCTATTCAGTTACATCGTGTAATTGATTCTGAAGTTAGCATCCAATTTATAAGGTCAGCGCAACAGCTGATCCATACTGAAATCAGTATTACAGTTTTAAAACTAAAGGAACAGCTGATTCACTAAGTCATAATCATACCTCTAATATTACTACATCTGATCCACAGAAAATCTAAATTATAATAACGTCTGTAAGGCTACTGCAGCTGATCCACATACAACTAAACCACAGTCACATCTGTAAAGCTACTGCAGCTGATCAAGTACATCTAAATCACAATCGTAACTGTAAGGCAACTACAGCTGACCCACATACAACTAAATCACAATCAAATCTGTAAGGCTACTGCAGTTGATCCACACAGAACTAAATCACAATCACATCTGTAAGGCTACTGCAGTTGATCCTCACAGAACTAAATCACAATCACATCTGTAAGGCTACTGCAGTTGATCCACACAGAACTAAATCACAATCACATCTGTAAGGCTACTGCAGTTGATCCACAAAGAACTAAATCACATTTGTAAGACCATTACAGCTGGATCACCCGTTTCTGAGACAGTGTCCACTGTTTTATCGCCGTAAAGTTTATGCGACATTAAAAATAAATAAATAGAAACTAAACACAATTACTTTCCATTATACTGTGTGGTAGGGAAAACAGTCATTTTTCTTACGTGTTTTTCTGAGAGTATCATCTCTGAAGAAAATAGATGTTATGTCACGAGAAAAGCTGTGGTGGCGAAACGGATTCAGTGGCCAGAAAGAAAATACCAGGTGATTGATTACAATGTTTTGGCTATTCTTATCTCGGCCGTTATACCAGCTTTTTTTTTGACAATAACAACTAATGAGCTCTACCAATCAGTGTGGAACTTAAGAGGAAAAGGGTGGTTGAAGAGGTAAATTTATCCTATTACAAAATGTAAAGCCCGGCATGGCCAAGCGTGTTAAGGCGTGCGACTCGTAATCTGAGGGTCGCGGGATCGCATCCCCGTCGAGCCAAACATGCTCGCCCTCCAGCCGTGAGGGCGTTATAATGTGACGGTGAATCCCACTATTCGTTGGTAAAAGAGTAGCCCAAGGGTTGGCGGTGGGTGGTGATGACTAGCTGCCTTCCCTCTAGTCTTACACTGCTAAATTAGGGACGGCTAGCACAGATAGCCCTCGAGTAGCTTTGTGCGAAATTCAAAAGAAATTACAAAATGTAAAACTTTGGAATCTACTGCAACATCAGTATGAAACTCTCTCTGTCTTCAAGAAGAGCGACCTCTACCGTCATGATTAAATTCTGTTCAAATACTTTAGACGATTCTCTTACTGCAGAAGTCTCATTAGTGTCTTTCTTATCAACAAGGCCAGTGACTAGCTGATGGTATATAAGAATATAGTTCAGTCTCAAGTTAAGTTTTATACCTCTATACAACTGGGATCGCGATTTGTTCATAAAAAAACAACAAAGAAACTGGTGTACTCGCTAAAAAACACAAACACATAAAAATAATTCATGACTAATAACCATGGTTGAAACACGAGACAACTTCTCATCTATAATGGTTGTACTTATTTCCAGTTAATGCACGCTTGTACACCATCCACACGCACGTGCACAGATTAAACATGCCAAAGATCTGCTTCATTATCTTAAATGTCGCACATGTGTGAATCGTTGTTTATTTATGTGCAACAGCGAATTTTAACATAATATTCAGTCAGGGCAGTAGTATGTTAAAATGATTTCGTTACTTAAAAGTAAATCTTAACAATATTTTAGTTAGAGTAGTAGAGCTCTACACGAATTTTAAACAAGTTTGTTTTCATTTATTTTTTAAAGATTGTTCACGTGACAAGACGACCAGAACTACAAAACTTAAAGATTGTTCACGTGACAAGACGACCAGAACTACAAAACTTAAAGATTGTTCACGTGACAAGACGACCAGAACTACAAAACTTCATAAGTTTTCGCTGGTGTTTCTTACTCTGAACAAATCAAACTTGTAAGACGATGCTAACAAGCCTTTCTTCTCTGGTGAACAAACTTTTAAACACGGATTATAAGTTGGTTAAAACGTATCCAAATTTTAAGAGAACTGGACACAACAAAAGTGAATTTCTAACGATTCTCTTATTGACATTTCTCAAGCTATTCTAAAGTAAGGTAAAATAAGTTTATTAATAAATAACTTTATATAATAAATTCCCCGTATTCTAGAATATCAATGTTTTTATTTACTTTTTCCTAAACAATCTGAGACAATTAATTAAACTCAATAAAGAAAATATTAAATAATTACTGGGTGACTAAATTTTCGGTAATATCCTCTTTTGTTTCGGTTATGTCTTATTTCCTTATCCTGAAGTACATTTTAAGAGTAAAGTGTTATTTGGGTGTTATTTCAATATTAACACCCTACAATGATAAAACGATGGGATTTTTCGCCCCTAAACAAAGGATTTGTAACAAATACACATATCGGTGCGAGTGTTTCGACTCCAGTTGTAATGCTCAATATTCCCAAGAGCGTGATTCCATGAAGTTCTGTGTCTTAAAGTGTCATTCTGATTTGATGTGTTGAATAGAAGCCTGTTGGAGCAGCGTAAATCTTCTGTCAACAAGTCAAGATACGCAAAAAATGAATCTTCCATCTACTTCTTCAAAGTTCTGTACTTGTGCCGCTGTGCTAGCGATAATTAGAAGTCAAGGGTACCTAAAATAGTACGAAACATACATGACAAGTATAACCATTAGGAGCTCTTTTATTCTTAACGAGATTTTTATCCACAGTAATTCAGCTATCCATAAAATTCCTTGAGTGTTGTACTTTTGTCAGAAGTAAAACGTTAGAACTGGATCCACGAAGCTACTTCAAAAACCAAGTGCTATCAGTTTATCGTTGGAACCACATACATAACAAAACGACCAGCTGCTAGATAACCCACACACAAAGACTACAAAACCAATCATAAGAGAAGACAAGCCGGCCTTACACTACTTAATCGACTTCATCTTCCACTCCCTTTGGCGCAGTAGCAAAATTCGAAAGATATAAAGTTTTCAATCCCTAAGCGCCAGTGTAAATCATTATTTTGAACATACCCCACTCAGCACTGTGCTATGCCAAACAACATTAGAAACAGTTGGAAAGCTTCATAGTAAGGAAGTATACAATCAAAACCAGCACTATGGCTATACTCTAAACCGGCGCCAGGGACAGATCTCCTGCCGTAACCTCGACCCAAGGCAACACTTCATTACTAACTTATGGTCCTAAGATGTCTCGAGTGTCGGTACAACTGATGAACAAAACCGACAGAGGCGAGATAAGATCGAACTTATTCTAGAAAGTCTTTCATTTGGAGACACGCCGAGCACTTCGCATAAGTGATTCAATGAGTGGTATTGCTTTTGAATAGTGAGTTTTTATGTCACAAAGTATACTTATCTTCATGGGAATATATTAATATATATAACACGAGCTTTAATTATATATAAATGCAAACAAACAGATGAATATTACTTATGCTTAAACGCTGTCCAACTCTATAATGAAAAACGTGAAACAAGCTTTAAGGAAGTTGAATTCGATGTCCAAGTTATTCCTGTCTTTAAAACATCTATTTTGCTGCTTTGTACATCAGAAACGGCAAAAACTTTTCACTTATTTCATGTACACCAGAAACGGCAAGAACTTTTCACTTATTTCTTGTACACCAGAAACAGCAGGACTTTTCACTTATTTCTTGTACACCAGAAACAGCAGAACTTTTCACTTATTTCTTGTACACCAGAAACAGCTTTTCAGGAAACAGCAGGAATTTTCACTTATTTCTTGTACACCAGACCAGACTTTTTACTTATTTCTTGTACACAGAAACAGGACTTTTCACTTATTTCTTGTACACCACAAACAGCAGGACTTTTCACTTATTTCTTGTAGACCAGAAACAGCAGGACTTTTCACTTATTTCTTGTACACCAGAAACAGCAGGACTTTTCACTTATTTCTTGTACACCAGAAACAGCAGGACTTTTCACTTATTTCTTGTACACCAGAAACAGCAGGACTTTTCACTTATTTCTTGTACACCAGAAACGACAGGAACTTTTCACTTATTTCTTGTGCATCAGAAACAGCAGGACTTTTCACTTATATCTTGTACACCAGAAACAGCAGGACTTTTCACTTATTTCTTGTACACCAGAAACGGCAGGAACTTTTCACTTATTTCTTGTGCATCAGAAAGAGCAAGGACTTTTTATTTATTCATTAGAAGGTGTTGTTTTGCTATGTACCTCATGACCGATCAATAAATAATTAATATTCAGAGAAAAAAAGTTTTCTTACTCTAAGTGAACAAGTGACAAACTAACAAACCTTGATTTTGACATTTTAAAAGATCGTCATTTGTAAAACAACTGCGGGTAAGACGAGAAGAGTAAAACACAATCAGGTAATTAGATTCTGTGTTAGTAACAAGAACATGATTTATAAACAATTACATTCTTCTATAAAAATGCTATAATATTGACATTGTCTACAGATTTATAGCACCACAACACATGAGATGATAATGATATAATTACAGACCATTACTTTCTAAAGCACCACAACACATGAGATGATAATGATATATTTACAGACCAATTCTCTCTATAGCACAACCACAGATGGGATGATAATAATATATTTGCAAACCAATACTTTCTATAGCACCACGACAGATGAAGTGATAATAATATATTTACAAACCAATACTTTCTATAGCACCACCACACATGAGATGATAATGATATATTTACAAACCAATACTTTCTATAGCACCAAGACAGATGGAATGATAATGATATATTTACAAACCAATACTTTCTATAGCACCAAGACAGATGGAATGATAATGATATATTTACAAATCAATACTTTCTATCAAACCAATACTTTCTATGGCACCACCAGAGATGGGATGATAATGATATATTCACAAACCAATACTTTCTATAGCACCAAGACAGATGGTATGAGAATGATATATTTACAAACCAATACTTTCTATAGCACCACCACACATGAGATGATAATGATATATTTACAAACCAGTACTTTCTATCGCACCACCACAGATGGGATGATAATGATATATTTACAAACCGATACTTTCTATAGCACCACCATGGAATGATAATGATATATTTACAAACCAATACTTTCTATAGCACCAAGACAGATGGAATAATGATATATTTACAAACCAATACTTTCTATAGATATATTTACAAATCAATACTTTCTATCAACCACTGATGGGATGATAATGATATATTTACAAAACAATACTTTCTATAGCAACACCAAAGATGGGATGATAATGATATATTTACAAACCAATACTTTCTATAGATGGGATAATAATGATATATTTAGAAACCAATACTTTCTATAGCACCACCACTGATGGGATGATAATGATATATTTACAAAACAATACTTTCTATAGCAACACCAAAGATGGGATGATAATGATATATTTACAAACCAATACTTTCTATCGCACCACCACAGATGGGATGATAATGATATATTTACAAACCGATACTTTCTATAGCACCACCACACATGAGATGATAATGATATATTTACAAACCAATACTTTCTATAGCACCAAGACAGATGGGATGATAATGATATATTTACAAACCAATACTTTCTATAGCAACACCACTGATGGGATGATAATGATATATTTACAAACCAATACTTTCTATAGAACCACCACAGATGGGATAATAATGATATATTTAGAAACCAATACTTTCTATAGCACCACCACTGATGGGATGATAATGATATATTTACAAACCAATACTTTCTTTCGCACCAAAACAGATGGGATGATAATGATATATTTATAATCCAATACTTTCTGTAGGAACACCACACATGAGATGATAATGATATATTTACAAACAAGTATTTTCTATAGCACCAAGAAAGATGGGATGATAATGATATATTTACAAACCAATACTTTCTATAGCACTACCACAGGTGGGATGATTATGATATATTTACAAACCAATACTTTTATGGCACAACCACAGATGGGATGATAATGATATATTTACAAACCAATACTTTCTATAGCACTACCACAGGTGGGATGATTATGATATATTTACAAACCAATACTTTCTATAGCACCACTACACATGAGATGATAATGATATATTTACAAACCAATACTTTCTTTCCCACCAAAACAGATGGGATGATAATGATATATTTACAAACCAATACTTTCTGTAGGAACACCACAGATGGGATGGTAATGATATATTTACAAACCAATACTTTCTATAGCACCAGCACAGATGGGATGATAATGATATATTTACAAACCAATACTTTCTATAGCACCAAGACACATGAGATGACAATGATATATTTTTAAACCAATACTTTCTATAGCACCACCACACATGAGATGATAATGATATATTTACAAACCAATACTTTCTGTAGCAACATGACAGATGGGATAATAATGATATATTTACAAACCAATACTTTCTATAGCACCACCACAGATGGGATGATAATGATATATTTACAAACCAATACTTTCTTTAACACCACCACAGATGGGATGATAATGATATATTTACAAACCAATACTTTCTATAGCACCACCACAGATGGGATGATAATGATATATTTACAAACCAATACTTTCTATAGCACCACCACAGATGGGATGATAATGATATATTTACAAATTAATACTTTCTATAGCACAACCACACATGAGAAAAGACAAACATTTCAACACATTACTACACCGTTGTAGCAAAGGAAAATCAGCATTCACGCAACCCAGTCGTAATTATAGAAGATACTGACAGTGATAGACAGTGCTTCCTCCAGGCTACACGATCACATAATAACCAATCAATTGCCGAGCACTTTATTACAGCAGTGTGCATCCTCAGTAATCGTGAGGAATCTCAATATGTTGAGGGCCTTAATAACTTTGGCAGTCAGTAGGCCTTGGTAACTTTGTAAAGCGGCTTAATGATCCAGTATGGTCCATGGTCTAAACATATCCTCTCATCTTCTCCCCTCCACCCCTAACCCGTTGGTAAAATAGTAGCCCAAGAGTTGGCGATGGGTGATGATGACTAACTGCCTTCCTTCTTGTCTTACACTGCTAAATTAGGGACAGCTAGGGCAGATAGCTCTCGTGTAGCTTTGTGCGAAATTCGAAATAAACCAAACCTCCCACCCCAAAACCACAATAAACTGTTAGCGCACGCGCAAATTGCTCTGATGTTGATATACATGAAAAAATTTACCTTGCAAATGGATTAAACAATTAGATTGAACACTAGTGATATGTAATCAACATAATGATATTTTAATGTCTTTTAACTCTAGCTAAACCCAAAAAAATTATTAAATCGATTTATCATAATACAGTTTACACATGATGTCAAAAGTATAAACGAAATTCCAAATAAAGCTGATAATTTGTGTGTGTTTTCTTATAGCAAAGCCACATCAGGCTATCGAAACCATGATTTTAGCGTTGTAAATCCGTAGAGATACCACTGTACTAGCAGTGGGCAACTTACTTTAACAAAATTAAACTTTCTGTAACAAAATTGGGCATATTCAAACTTAAACATTAGTAGAACAGTGAAAAGTTTTTTTATGTATCTTTAATATGCATTTTTTAATGCTCTATGAAGTTTAAAGTTTAAAATAATTACATACCAACTACAATAAATAACGACAGGTGGTGTTATCAGAATAGATCGTTTGCTGGTTCAACAGACTGGGAACCATTAGTTTTTGTTATATGATTTTCTGGACGTTATTAATGAAAATAAAATAATTATGTCAACAAATACAATTGTTAGTGAAACACATGAATGTGTTGCTTTGCTTCTTTCTTATTCAATTTTAAAAAATGGTGTAAGACGTAATTAGAAATATCGTTTTGAAACGTTATATAACCAACCGAAATCAAAAAACCTATTTAATTTCTCGGTCTAACACAACCTGGTACTTAGAGCGCTCAACTCACAGCTGGTGGGTCGCGGGTTCGAATCCCCGTCACACCAAACATCTCTGTCTTTTCAGCCTTTGGGGCGTCATGATGTGATGATCAATCCAATTGTAAGAGAGTGATCCAAAAGTTGTCGGTGGATGATGATGACTAGCCGCCTTCCCTTCAGTTTTTTACTACTAAGTTAGGAATGACCAGCGCAGATAGCCCTCGTGTAGCTCTGCATGGATTTCAAACCAGGGAAATTTATAGCTCTGTCATTGCCATGTTTATAGACAAATGCTAAGAATTATAATTTATTTCGGACGAATCACTCAACTGTGGGTGCGTTACGATGTTACAGTCTATTCCAAATATTATTGTCGGTGGTGTTTACTAGCTGCCTTCCCTCTAATTTATCACGGCTAGCGCATATTGGCCTCGTATAGAACTGCGCTAAATTCAAACCAGATCAATTTCTTTCTGAAAATGGCCAGGTACGGCCAGGTAGTTAAGGCGTTCGTCTCTCAATCTGAGGGTCGCGGGTTCGAATCCTCATCACACCAAACATGTTCGGCCTTTTGGCCTTGAGAGCGTTATTATGTGATAGGACATCCCACTATTCGTTGGCAAAATAGTAACCCAAGAGTTGGCGGTGGGTGTGATGACTAGCTGCCTTCCCTCTGGTCTTAAACTACTAGATTAGGGACGGCTAGCATAGATAGCTCTCGTGTAGCTTTGCGCGAAATTCAAAACAAACAAACTGAAAAAGATAGGTACAAGTTAACTTCCAACCCTAACGATCCAACAAATGAACACTTATATGTGTAAAATACCAAAAAATCATTGCGAAATGAACCTAACATTCTTTAATGTGTTAAGTAAAAAACAACATAGCACATATATCTTTTCAGTTTAAAAACAAACTAACCATAGAGTGGTAGTTCCTGTTGCCTTGTTCTGTTTCAAGGGAATTATGACAATAATTCTGCAGTATGTTTGAGGATTCGGCAGAATAAAATGCTGACTTTGATACCCGCGATTATCATAGCGTGTTGTATTTAACTTCAGTTTAACTTTTTTTTTGTTATTCATGCGAGGAAGGCACAGTTGGAAATAAAAATTCCAGGTTTTATTTTGTTTCTGTAACTGCTATAACGTTACAATATATAAATCTAAAACAAATTCGAGGAATATAGAATGCATGCAGGTGTGGATTGAAACAACTAACATTCCTACTTTCGGAGAGGATTAGTTACGCCAAATGACATAAAGATTTCCCCGTATATATATCCACACGATTTATATGTATATATACATATGAGAGGGAGGGGGACAATTGAGAATATTGTAAAGTATTAGATCTAATATCATTTGATCTAAGATCACATATTATTTAAAAGAAATTCAAGGCTAGATTTTACAACAACGAAACGAGGCTAATGAAAGTGCCCCCCCCTTTAGTGACACGGCGGGATGTCTGCGGGCTTGTAATTGTTTGTTTTGAATTTCACGCAAAGCTACACGAGTGCTATCTGCGCTAGCCGTCCCTAACTTAGCTGTGTAAGACTAGAGAAAAGACATCATCACCATCCGTCGCCAACTCTTGGGATACTCTTTTACCAACGAATAGTGGGATTGACTGTCGCATAATAACGCCCTTACGGCTGAAAGGGTGAGTATGTTTTGATGAGACGAGGTTTACGAGTCGAGTGCGTTAACCGCCTGGCCATGCAGGGCCCTTTGTCTCGTTCTTATTATTATTATGTATTATGTTTTACTGTATATTATCTTTAAGTGTTATGTTTTACTGTATATAATCTTTAAGTATTATATTTTACCGTATATTATCTCCTCTCATATGAACTTATCGCACGTTTTAATTTTATAATGTCATCCACCCATGAAACAAGAAAATACTGAAAATACTCAAAGTTTAACGAATTTTGAAACCATAATCATCGCATCTGGAAACTGGGTTTCAGTAGCCGTAGTTGGCAGAGCGCAGATATTGTGCTTAACTTCAAAACAAATAAACAAACAGTTATTACATATAAGTATTAGCCTCTATTATTCTCAGTGACTAAGCCTTGTTGTACTCTACAAATCTGCACAACACTTACAGTGTTTTTCCTCTTTGCTTTGATTAACGATACTTGCCTTCTGTGTAATTAAAAACACGTTCGAGGATTTGTGGTTCGCTTCACCTTGCTGCAGAAAAGCGCTAGGTTTAAATCACATCGAATGAGAAACTTAAAACTAGACAGAAGGCAGGAGTAGTTCATAAGAAATTATTCAAAACGTGTCCTGCTGGTACAGCGGTAAGTCTACGTATTTACAACGCTAAACTCAGGGGTTCGATTTCCCTTGGTGGGCTCAGCAGATAGGCCAATGTGGCTTTGCTATAAGAAAACATACATACACATACAAGACATCTAACTATTCGGTCAGACGAAAGTAACTTAAGATTAGATTAGTATGACTGACAAGTTACTTCCATTTAGTTCTTAAATCCAAAATTAGAATCAGCTATATAGTTTTACGCTAAAATTCTTGAATAAACAAATCAACTTTCCAATTACTTTTAACTCGTATTCTAGGTAAGCCTATCAACTTCCAAATTATTTTTAACTCGTATTCTAGGAAAGCCTATCAACTTTTCTCGTATTCTAGGAAAGCCTATCAACTTTTCAATTACTTTTAACTCGTATTCTAGGAAAGCCTATCAACTTTCCAATTACTTTTAACTCGTATTCTAGGAAAGCCTATAAACTTTCCAATTACTTTTAACTCGTATTCTAGGAAAGCCTATCAACTTTCCAATTACTTTTAACTCGTATTCTAGGTAAGCCTATCAACTTCCAAATTACTTTTAACTCGTATTCTAGGAAAGCCTATCAACTTTTCAATTACTTTTAACTCGTATTCTAGGAAAGCCTATCAACTTTCCAATTACTTTTAACCCGTATTCTAGGAAAGCCTATCAACTTTCAAATTACTTTTAACTCGTATTCTAGGAAAGCCTATCAACTTTCCAATTACTTTTAACTCGTATTCTAGGAAAGCCTATCAACTTTCCAATTACTTTTAACTCGTATTCTAGGAAAGCCTATCAACTTTCCAATTACTTTTAACTCGTATTCTAGGAAAGCCTATCAACTATCCAATTACTTTTAACTGTATTCTAGGAAAGCCTATCAACTTTCCAATTACTTTTAACCCGTATTCTAGGAAAGCCTATCAACTTTCAAATTACTTTTAACTCGTATTCTAGGAAAGCCTATCAACTTTCCAATTACTTTTAACCCGTATTCTAGGAAAGCCTATCAACTATCCAATTACTTTTAAACCGTATTCTAGGAAAGCCTATCAACTATCCAATTACTTTTCTTTACAACTATGCCATGCCCTTTTTTGTTCAAATAATGAAACAAGCAAATACGATGCTCAAATCGTCTGTTTATTGGTTGCTACCTCGCTGTGTAATAGCTGGAAGTTCTTGATTGATTAAGAAACCCTCTTCATAATTTTACCGAGAATATTCTTTCAACACGGTTACCGCCTCAAGTATTATATTTCTTATTTCGTCTCGTCTCTGAAAGAACAAAGAAATAAATTACATCGTACGTAGAACACTTACGAGAAACCAGGTGCTGAGAGGTTTGTGCAGCACTCTCTCGTCAAATCGAGCTTGGATAATACAGCAGCACGTCACGTTCCTTTATGTAAGCTCTAAACTTTAACCTGACCTCGTGATGAACCACTTCAGACCTAGAGCACGGCCAAACACTGTCTTCTCTTGCTTTATTTTACACTTCTTTAGAATGTTGCTGTCTTGAAGTGTCTCTTGTATCTGTTTGGTATTTTTTATCACATCTTGTACACACAAAGCCTAACTACTGCTGTTGGGATGACTGGCAGAGCTTCAAGTCGGTCAGGGGGCTGAGGGGAAACATGTGATCATCAAGAGCTGATCCTTCGTCACCAACGTACGTGCAGACACTCGACCACACTTGCAGGGATATAGCAACTATAAAATGACACATATAATGTACATAAATATGTATATGAACTCGTACCTTTACTAGTAGAATCATGGGCAATCAATCAGTCAATCTACGTGTGTTAATACTCTATTGTTGTTCCTGTCTAGAGATTTTCCCCAAATAAAAAAAAAAACAGCAACGTTTTTCTCAGCCCCACAATTAACAACCGAAAGTCTTCAAACTAAATATTATTTGAATTTCGCGCAAAGATACACGAGGGCTATCTGCGCTAGCCGTTCCAATTTAAGAGTGTAAGACTAGAGGGAAGACAGCATGTCATCACTATTCACAGGCCAACTCTTAGGCTACTCTTTTACCAACGAATAGTGGGATTAACTGTCACGTTATAACGCCCCCCCCCACAGCTGAAAGGGCGAGCATGTTCGGTGAAACGGGGATTCGAACCCGTGACCCTCAGATTACGAGTCGAGTGCTTTAAACACCTGGCCATACCGGGTTCTAAATGTTGTTAAGATATAAAGTATTTGTGTGTTTAAGTATTTTAAAGAAACATATTTGTGTGTGTGTGTGTGTGTGTTTTCTTATAGCAAAGCCACATCGGACTATCTACTGAGAGGAATCAAACAGCTGATTTTAGCGTTGTAAATTTGTAGACTTACCTCTGTATTAGTGGGAACATATAAAGAAACAAAATAACGGATTAAAAAAGGAAAACGTAAGGAAAAATATACAATGTGCGCATAAGTACGCATGTATCTATATCCATTTATGGGCATGTGTGTGTTTGTACCTTATCTTGAGTTACTCATTTTTATTTACCAAAAATGATAACTAATAATTATCTTTCCTCCGAGAAAAAAACACATTGGTTATAAAAATTAATCTCCTCTCCAAGTGGTTCAGAGCTAAGTCTCTGAAATCGTGTTTCAATGCCTCTTGTTGGAACAGCAAAAACAGCCCGTTGTGTAACTTTGTAATTAATTACAACCAGGGCCCAGCATGGCCACGTGGTTAGGGGGCTCGATTCATAATCTGAGAGTAGCGGATTCAAATCTTCGTCACACCAAACATGCTCACCCTTTCAGCCGTGAGAGCGTTATAATATGACGGTTAATCCTACTTCTTTGGTAAAAGAGTAGCCCAAGAATTGGCGGTGAGTGATGATGACTAGCTGCCTTCCCTTTAGTCTTACACTCCTAACTTATGGGCGGCTAGCGCAGACAGCTTTCGTGTAGCTTTGCGCGAAATTCAAACAACAACCAGAAGAAACACGATTGGATAATTGTGACAAACAGCAGTCTCGGTATCTCAATTATTTCTAATATTAGTGTTGACACGTTTATTATTAATTAAACTATTATTTTTCTTCATACAGATTTAATAACACGTTCCTTAATGCGTATTGTGCTCGAAGCATAATCTATCACTACTGTTTTTATGACGATTGTCTTTTTTCATGGAAGAAAGGATAATGGCTTTAACAACAAATAGATGCGTTGACTGCCTAATCCTAAGAAAAAAAATATTTTACCTGAAACCACAAGTACTAGAGATTTTTTTCTTGCTTTATACCTTTCTTGTGCGTGTTATGGGTCTTAGCTTTCTCGAGGTCGTACAAACCCTGGTAAGAAAATTGATTTGTGAAGAGAATACGAAAATAAACTTGGAAACACGAGCATGTACGGTATCTCATGGATTACACTACTGGTGACAAATAACAATCTTTTTCCTCTATATTTAGGACTGTTTAAAAAACACACCTCAGAAGCATGATACACAAATCAAGCTTCTATTTTCAGATCGTGTAAGATAAATAAACACCTGCTATCAAAACTCTGTAAATTATCCAGAAACAGATATTAATATGTTAGTAGTTTAAAGGTGTGAAGTCTGTAAATTATCTGGAAGCAGATACCGATATCTAATTAGTTTAAGGCTGTGAAGTCTGTAAATTATTTGGAAACAGATATTGATATATAATTAATTAAAAGGTGTGAAGTCTTGTTGTAACGAGCACGTCCAATATTTGTTAGATTCTTTAAAACAATATTTGAATACAAAATCTTTATTTAAGTAACAAACACTAATTTTAATTCAATCATCAAATAGTATTTAATTAATTAAGGTGGCGTGGCTACATTTTCTTTGTTGTTTTAAATGACATAAGTTTAGTTTAGCATATTACTATTACATATGACATCGAAATAGACCAGACGAAAAACAACTATTACTTTGATCAAAAGTTATTCTGTGTCTTGCGTATCGTGTTGCTATTCAACGTATATCACCGTCATTGTGTAATGATACTTAGTATAACACTACACAGCCGTAAAGATAATGTATTGGATACAAGTGTCGCACTATTTAATAACACGAAATAACAAACGTTTGTTCTGTTTTACTCAAGAACGACATCACTTTGTGTTGTAGGTTGTTAAGACCGGATTTGTTTTTGTGAAAACAAAAACGTTTTATGTTTTATTTCATTGAAGGACGTCATAAAAATTACATTTCAAACTTCATCTTGTTATTGACGTGTAGCTCGTGCTTTTTTGAAATAATTAACACGAAACACATTTTATTATTTTTTGTACCTAAAATTTTGTCCCAGAAAAAAAATTCAGAATGCTAAAAATCAAACACCATTTCAAATGTTTTTATATTCCTGGTACTATATAATGTAGTGTGTGTGGGTTTTCATGTAGCAAAACCACATCGGGCTATCCGCTGAGTCCACCGAGAGGAATCTAACCCCTGATTTTAGCGTTGATATAATGCAATCGTCACTTAAACATTCGCTATAAATGAGCTGAACTTTAACAGTGATCTGATCGTAAGATTAAATATTTGAATCATTAAATCATTTGAATTAAATAGCAGAGGACGCAACTCATCCAGATTGCGATTACAAACTAGCTGTTGTAGAATGAGGTTCATCACTTGGTACCAGAATCTGAAAGTTAAATTGGTTTCATTATGGATCTCTTCCCTTATGTCATAGCCTGAGAGTTGATTTGATCCTTGCAGTAGGCACAAAGTAGATATCCCATTGTGCAAATTCGTGCTTAACAACGATCGAGATGTGAATCAGTCACATAGTCCCTCAAGTTGTAACATTTACAAGTTTTCAACGTGTGCTTTTTTAATCAGTTACATATTTCCTCAAATTGTAACAAATTTCATTGAGGTTTTTTTTTTTAAATCAGTCATTTGGTTCCTTAAGTTGTAACATTTACAAGTTTCAACGTGATTGTTTCTGTAACAGTTACTTAGTTCCTCAAGTTGTAACATTTACAAGTTTCAACGTGATCGTTTCTCTAACAGTCACTTAGTTCCTCAATTTGTAACATTTACAAGTTTCAACGTGATCGTTTCTGTAACAGTTACTTAGTTCCTCAATTTGTAACATTTACAAGTTTCAACGTGATCGTTTCTGTAACAGTCACTTAATTCCTCAAGTTGTAACATTTACAAGTTTCAAAACAGATGTACTTAACAATCATACTGGCTTGATTAAGAGTCTTTAGTAGCATATAAAGTATACCACTGTTTACAAAGTTTTACAGTTCAAAGCAGAAGTACTGTCAGTAAAGTTTCACACTCTAAATAAGGTACAATTTTAACATCACACTCTCTTTTAGTGTTCAAAATATTCAAGTGGTTGATCATTTTTATTAGACATACTCAACCTATAATACACTAAAAAAAAACTGAAACACATTTCACTTCTCTCAGTGAATCTAGAATCAATACTTTAAGGTTAAGTCATATGTCCAAAAAGTATCATAACACGCGTGACAAAATAATATTTTTGATCGATACAATTTTGAACATCGAAAATGTATACACGACAATCGATGTCGGTAATTTTACTGTTTTATAATCAATAAATAATTATCTCACTTCAGTTTTTATTGAAAAATATTAAAAGTGTATCGTAAAATAATAGTGTATAGTTACAAACGGTGGAACTGGTTAATAAAATATACTTACTAAAGGTGGAACTGATTAATAAAATATACTTACTAAAAGTGGAACTGATTAATAAAATATACTTACGAAAGGTGGAACTGATTAATAAAATATACTTACGAAAGGTGGAAATGATTAATAAAATATACTTACTAAAGGTGGAACTAATCAGTAAAATATGCATACTAAAGATGGAACTGATCAATAAAATATATTTAGTAAAGGTGGAACTGATCAATAAAATATACTCACTAAAGGTGGAACTCAGCAGTAAAGTTTGCATACTAAAGATGGAACTGATCAATAAAATATATTTACTAAAGATGCAACTGCTCAATAAAATGTACTTACCAAAGGTGGAACTGATTAATAAAATATACTTACTAAAGGTGGAACTCATCAGTAAAATATGCATACTAAAGATGGAACTAATCAATAAAATATATTTACTAAAAATGGAACTGATCAATAAAACATACTCACTAAAGGTGGAACTGATCAATAAAATAAACTTACTAAAATATGCATACTAAAGGTGGAACTGATCAATAAAATATATTTACTAAAGGTGGAACTGATCAATAAAATATATTTACTAAAGGTGGAACTAATCAGTAAAGTATACTTATTAAAGGTGGAACTGATAATTAAATATGCATACTAAAGATGGAACTGATCAATAAAATATATTTATTAAAGGTGAAACTGATCAATAAAATGTACTTACTAAAGGGGAAACTGATCAATAAGATAAACTTACTATAGGTAGAACAAATCAATAAAGTATAATTTCTAAATGTGGAACTGATCAACAAAATATATTTACTAAATAGGAAGTGATCAGTAAAATATACTTACTAAAGGTGGAACTGGTCAATACAATATACTCACTAAAGGTGGAATTGCTTAATATTATGTATTTATTAAGGATGGAACTGCTCGATGCAATATATTTATTAAAGCTGTTATTGCTCCATATTTTCCGACAAACCGTTCAAATTACTTTCATAACGAAATAAAACTTGTTCGAATGAGTTTAAAATTATATTAATTTATATTTAAAATTTCTGTGGAGAAAAAATTTCAATATCAATGAATATCGCTGATTGTAATCAATCCCATAGAAAGTATAAACTTCATTCAAGCATAGCATTTTTGTGAAGAGGTGAAAAATGGGTAAAAAGCTAGACCACTCGTTTCGAAATTCACTTTCTATATATAACACAAGGCGTAATGTGATTTCAACCCGTGAGCTCAAAAAACAAATACCTCTAACTTTATCAACTGATAACAGTTAAATCCGCGGGCACAGTATCACCGAGTATAACAGAGGGTTGATAGAAGCTCGGTGCTTGGTGAGTCCGGATTGCGAACTCGAGAATTCTTGGTTTGCATTTCGTTTCTTCAGAAATGCGTCCACACTTTTTTTGGGCTATGTATGCACTATAAGTATTAATACTTTTCAATCAGTCTATAATAACCTTAAAGCTTGTGTTTAGTGCTCGTTGGCTTGTTGCTTTCTCACTTGTCTACCATTTATGGTTGACTAATGAAATGTACTTACAACTATAACGAATGTTAGGTTACAAACAACTTGAAACATTTACATAACTGGTGAAGTTTATATGCCTGAGTCAGGTTTCGTTTTTTTCAAATTTCGCGCATCGCTACACAACGGATATCTGTGCTAGCCGTCCCTAATTTAGCAGTCTGAGACTAGATGGAAGGCAGCTAGTTATCACCACCCACTGGCAATTCGTGGACTACTCTTTCACCAACGAATAGTGGAATTGACAATCGCATTATAACGTCCCCACGGCTGAAAATGTGAGCACGTTTGGTATGGCGGGGATTTGAACCCACTACCCACAGATTACGAGTCAAGCGCCCTAACCATCTTGACCAACTGAGCCGTCTGTGTCAGAAAATTCGAACAAGGTTCACAAAGAGCTGTTAAAGCACAGCTGACTCTAATTTTGAACTAATAGATTAGAATGTGATGTTTATTATTCTGTCGCACCAACTGTCAACTGTTCAGTTAATCTTCTTGATTCGGAGGTTTCACCGCTATTCTTATAATGCATCCATGGCCTTAAAGTGTAGAAGGTTTTTATTTAGTGCTACCAGCCGCGAACCATGAACCATCGAATTCTTAAACTAGATATACTAGATGGTAGCAAGAACAGCGTTCCATAGGATTACAGAAGTAGCGCGCTAGTGTAGACTGTTAAGATGTTAATAAATTTAATATTTTCGAAATAGGTAATAAATTTATGAACTATACGATTCCGTTACTTATTTTTACCTCGATGCAAGATTCTAACTATTGTATTACAGTCATCTACAGGCTCAAGTGATTGAGGAGCTGCAGTATATATTAGTCTAAAGCTTGTTACAAACAATAGCAAAAGTTATTAGCACATAAAAGCTGTACTTATTTTATTTTGTTGTCATTACCAACCAGTGTTCAGTTTGAAAGCTATGATTTAAGTGTATATATATGGCCTACAAGTGTATACTTGTACTCCAGTATGAATGCCACGTGTAGTTGCTGACGTCTAAATAATCGGCAGTGAATTACAAAGGCGTGTCATTGGATAAACTGAAGCTTACCAAGTGTGGTTCTAAAGTAGGCTGCACATGGCCTGGTGAATAGCATGCTCCGATTGTGAATCCTAGGGTTCATAGTTGCTCGCACGTGAAAAAAAAGTGATCCATACTTTATAAGTTATACTGATTTCGCAATAACAATAGCTGAAAAGTCCAAGAGTTACCGGTGAGTGCTGTAAGTTAATTCACTTAACTCTATGGGTCCAAAAGCAACGTAACACATACCATCTTACAGAATATTTTCAACTTTGGTAATTCAAAAGCAACATAACACATACCACCTTACAGAATATTCTCAACTTTGGTAATCCAAAAGCAACATAACACATACCATCTTACAGAATATTCTCAACTTTGGTAATCCAAAAGCAACATAACACATACCATCTTACAGAATATTCTCAACTTTGGTAATCCAAAAGCAACATAACACATACCATCTTACAGAATATTCTCAACTTTGGTAATTCAAAAGCAACATAACACATACCATCTTACAGAATATTCTCAACTTTGGTAATTCAAAAGCAACATAACACATACCATCTTACAGAATATTCTCAACTTTGGTAATTCAAAAGCAACATAACACATACCATCTTACAGAATATTCTCAACTTTGAATCCAAAAGCAACATAACACATACCATCTTACAGAATATTCTCAACTTTGGTAATTCAAAAGCAACATAACACATACCATCTTACAGAATATTCTCAACTTTGGTAATCCAAAAGCAACATAACACATACCATCTTACAGAATATTCTCAACTTTGGTAATTCAAAACCAACATAACACATACCATCTTACAGAATATTCACAACTTTGGTAATTCAAAAGCAATATAACACACACCATGTTCCAGAATATTCACAACTTTGGTAATTCAAAAGCAATATAACACACACCATGTTCCAGAATATTCACAACAGCTTTGTTGCACGATGTTTAATATGATAAGAAAACAGCATGGAAACTGACTAACTTACATACAACCTTCTTTTTTGTAGTCAATCTTGAAAGAAATTCTAGAGTAAACAAGGATATCTATGTCGTGTAGTACTAAGTCTTATCGGAGTTTTTACGGTATGTTATTAAAATGTCTTCTCGATTAAAATATAGCCTACCAATAAAATCGTCCACCGGCCGAGACGCACTAACCTTACTAGTAATAGAGCAAACATGATCAGCCATGATCTAGCAATACTAAAGTGCTAGATTGAATAAATATCGTCGAATTATGTTACAAGCGGAAAGAACAGCACATGTCAGAATATGGACGTCGTTGGTTAGCGCAAGGTTATACATACTATGTAGGGGCTATCTCTTCTCTTTTTCTCTCTGCTTACTACAATTTTTAGCTCACTGGCCTCACTGGATCAGTAGTAAGTCGAAAGGCTCATAACGTTAAAAATTTGGTTTCGATACCCGTAATGGGCACATCACGGATAACCAATTGTGTAACTTTATGATTCGTATAAATACTATAAAACAAATAACACTCGAGAGCATCAAAACAAGAGCGAATATGAACTATTATTGTTTCTTGTTTTGTTTTTACAACAATGTAAAGTTTCTTTTTTCAAAGAACAATACACAGATAATCATGTTTAGAAACCTTCAACCTACACACCTGAAAATCTACTATATATGGTTCTGTAATTGTGGATAAATAAATACGAAATACCAAACAAATTATAGCAAGAAATCTAGTAGTTAATGTCATGTCATAAAGACCATTTTTTCACGGTTTGCTCCATTTGTAGCACGTGTTCTAGGTGTGGGAATTCTCACAGATAGAATTAGGTTTAAAACCTAGATTCACCTTACTTTATTGTGACAGGAAATTAGGAGACAGTTTAAGTGGAGTGACGATAACAAGACAGTTAAATAAACTGACAGAAAGTCTAGAACTATTAACCGAAATCTACAGAACCACAAGATAATATTGAGACACATTAGGAGTAGACGATAACAAGACAGTTAAATAAACTGACAGAAAGTCTAGAACTATTAACCGAAATCTACAGAACCACGAGATAATATTGAGACACATTAGGAATAGATAGAAGGACCATGAGCTAATATTGAAACACATTAAGAATAGATAGAAGGACCATGAGCTAATATTGAGACACATTAAGAATAGATAGAAGGACCATGAGCTAATATTGAGACACATTAAGAATAGATAGAAGGACCATGAGCTAATATTGAGACACATTAAGAATAGATAGAAGGACCATGAGCTAATATTGAGACACATTAAGAATAGATAGAAGTTGAAAATATAACCTTTTTTTTGTATTGTGTGACATAACAGAGAACCAACAATGGGAAAATTCTAGCTTTGAATTTACGCGTCACACTTAAAAAGCATGCGATGAAATAGACCTAAATAACACAAAATATAAGATGTGGGAAAATGATAAAAGCAGGATATAAAATATCAAACATTTGCCTTACACTTGTACAAGTGAAATAATGTAAGGATGGTAAGTCAGGGTGACTTATCTACTGTTTTAGAATCACTATACTACCGTGGTGGTTTAGCCTGATTTTAATGTTTTGGAATCACTATACTACCATTATGGTTTGGCCTGATGTTCATGTTTTGGAATCACTATACTACCATGATGATGTACCCTGATGTTAATGTTTTGGAATCACTATACTACCATGGTGGTTTAACCTGATGTTAATGTTTTAGAATAACTATACTACCGTAAGCCTCCCGCTAGTATAGCGGTAAGTCTACGGATTTACAACGCTAAAATCATGGGTTCGATTCCCCTCGTTGGGTTCAGCAGATAGTCCTATGTGGCTTTGCTATAAGAAAAACACACACGCACATACTGGCATGGTGGTTTAGCCTGATGTTAAAGGTTTTGGAATCACTATACTACCATGGTGGTTTAGCCTGATGCTTGAGTATTATTAGGTTAGCATCGGATTTCAATACTTGCAATGGGCAAAGCAAAAATAGCCGATTATGTAACTTTGTGCTCAACAGCAAAACAAACAAATTCGTAGGATAATGCAAAGTAAAATTTATTTAGGAATTTTTCTATTAAAATATTTTATATGTACAAACCTTGTTGAGACAAAAATGTGTTAAACAGTTTTCTATTCAAATCTCCTCCATATGCAGGGTTTGTCCAAACCAATATTTACTGAATATTTTAATATTTAATATTTTATATTAAAGTTTCCTTTATGTGTAAATTTTGTCTGAGCAAAAATTTGGTTAACAATCAAAATCACTTTGTCTAAATCAAAATGTACTTAATAATGTTAGATTAAAATATACATATGTCAAAGCAAGTGGACTTAATAATTTTCTATTAAAATATCCTACAAGCGCAGATTTTGTCCTTATTATGTAAAGTGCCTTGAGGCTAACTTATTTTTCTGAGAGGGTCGTCTGTTTATCTGAGATCTGAACTCAAACATCCAGTGTTGTAAGACTGTATCTTCCACTTTACTTCACTGTACTTTTATTTTGACCCCCCAAAAATGTAGATGAAATCGTAATTGGAAAATGCAAATTATATTAAGTAAAAAACTTCAGTACGAAGATTATGCAGAAAACATTGCGTGGAGAAAAATATAGCAGACGAGAGAAATCGACCTAAAGAAAGAGATTTTTAAACATTTTATGAAGAGAAAGACAAAACATATAATTAATATGTTTAAATCTAATGGGTTTATAAACACTAATGCTGTGACTTTTGAAATAATAAAAGGTCTGTTTAGTTACCAAAACAAGTGAAAAAATCAATGTAAAGTTAAAAAAAGACGAAATTCCTAAAAACAGTGAACTAACCAGTAAAACTAATGAGAGAGTGAGCCATCTGGTGGCTAAAATTATTAGTATATTATCCTATGATTGGTATGCTTTAATTTTCGTGCCAAACTACACGGTGGCTACCTACGTTATCCGTCCTTAATTTAGAACTGATAGGCTAGAGGGAGGGCAGCTAATCAACACCACCTACTGTTAACTTTTGGAAGTACTCTTTTACCAATGAATAGTGAAATGTACCTTCGTTTTATAACATTCCCATGGCAAAAAGAATGACATTTTTCGGTGACGAAGATTCAATATCGTGATCTCGCAGATTGCGAGTCAGGTGACCTGACCAACAGGCTACGCTGGGGCTCGTTATCTCCGGTATGACATAATATGACATAACTGAAAGGTTTCATTTTCGTTTTAACTTAAATGCCAAGACGAAGAGAAAAAACAATGCTTCCGCGAAGCGGCATACATTATTGAAATGAGTATATAAGCAAAATTTTGCTCTAACAAATTAATTCCCCCCAGTGACGCAGAGGGGAGCTTGAGGGCTTAGGAATTCTTAAATTCTGAGTTTAATCGCAGGCCTAATCGCATAACTGGTTAGGAGCCTTCTGTAGATATAGGCGTATATCAGTATTCAGTCTTGTTTAAGAATCATTATGAACACTGCTGTTTATAAACACGAATAATAAATAATCAAGATGCTAGAGGGCGTTTCACAATGAGCTAACACTGAATATTTGTTTTTAATATTCAGTGTGTCCGCCACCGTTTTACAACGATGCATGCATACAAGCACTAAACAAGTGTATCACACGCAATGCACATTTTCTAGCGTGACTGACTTCACTGTTATTTGTAGAGAGGTTATTCTGCACTGGAAATAAGTAGGCTTGCTTATTATGATACACCCTGTACTTATCCTTCGAATTCTTATAATACATTCATTCAAGCGAGAAAAATTGCAACTGGTACGACAGGCGTACTCTCTTCACATGTGCAATTTCAAATTTCAGTTATAAAAATATAAACATTCTTTCCGGAAACAACTTAGTAATATAAAACATTTCGAAAATGGGCAATTACACGAATATTCTGTGTCTTCTATTAAATATGGGCCTGGCATGGCCAGGTGGTTAAGGCGCTAGACTCGTAATCTGAGGGTCGCGGGTTCGAATCCCTGTCTCACCAAAGATGTTCGCCCTTTCAACTGTGGGGTGTTATAATGTGACGGTCAATCCCACTATTGGTTGGTAAAAGAGTATCCCCAGAGGTGGCGGTGGGTGGTGATGACAAGCTGTCTGTCCTCTAGTCTTACACTGCTGAATTAGGGACGGCAAGCGCAGATAAACCCTCGTGCAGCTTTGCGCAAAATTCAGAAACAAACAAACAAACGAATCTATTAAATATTTTGTGCAAATTACCTAAAAGTACATAAGTGAAAAATATAAACATATATGCTAACAATAATATATTGAAACATCCATTATATTTTAAATAAAAATGTTTTTAAAATTAAGCCTTGTTTTATTAGTGTAAAATATTAACGAAAACTTACATATATAATACTTTTTAATAACAATGTTACTAACAACATTATGTTTATTGTTATTTTTTAACTTAAGAATAAATTACTCGGTCTATTGTTCGTATCTAATCACGTTTGTCCGTGTTATTAATGCACTTGTGTCGCAAGTGTAAGGTTATGAGTAACATACATTCATAATTATTGTTTATACTGTTTGTAGTTAATCCAATAAAATAAGTATTTTGTAATTCATCAGTCACTATATCTTTCTCATTGTCCTTGTACTTGGCGTAGGAGCTCTGAAGTTTAGGCTTAATTACATTAGCCTAATTGTAACTCGCATGTATTTATTTTTATTTTAAGTTTAACTACAACGTAGGCAAGTATCTGTGACAAGATAATCAAATTCTTAAATTTTATGCGATTGTGGTACCGACATGCATGAGAATAATAAATATCATACATATGTGTAATAACTATGTCATCACGGCATTACAAAGAAAAAGGAATCTTCAACAGCTGCAGCTGTAATTAGATCTCAAATCGGTCAAAAGACGAAGCTATGAACTGAAAGTTTGTACATGAAAAAATCCCCAAAACTCAGAGCTATTCTATGAGCTGTTGTGTAAAGAAAGATCCATATGGGTTCGTTATAAAAACTAAGTTATTTAAAATAGTTTAAAAGCTATATTTGTTTGATGTTTGTTACATTACAATTAAGAAAACACTTCTATCTAACTATTATAAAGACCTTTAGGTTTTATTTCTTGTTACAACAACGAAACTCAAATGAAATTCAACATGTTTCTGTTACCTTACTTCATTCTAAACTACATAAGCTATTGTTACCCTACTTAACACTAAACTACACAATTAATTGTTACCTTATTTACTACTAACCTACATAAGCTATTGTTACCCTACTTAACACTAAACTACACAATTAATTGTTACCTTATTTACTGCTAAACTACATAAGCTATTGTTACCCTACTTAACACTAAACTACACAATTAATTGTTACCTTATTTACTACTAACCTACATAAGCTATTGTTACCCTACTTAACACTAAACTACACAATTAATTGTTACCTTATTTACTACTAACCTACATAAGCTATTGTTACCCTACTTAACACTAAACTACACAATTAATTGTTACCTTATTTACTACTAAACCACATAAGTTATTATTATCTTACTTTACACTAAACTAAAACACGTTATCGCTACCTTACTTGACACTAAAATACACAAATTATTGTTACCTTACTTACTACTAAACTACATAAGTTATTGCTACCTTACTTCACGATAAACTGTACATGTTATTGTTACCTTATATAATACTAAGCTACACATGTTGCTACTTTCTTACCTCACAACATTTAATGTTTGAGCACTCAATTCTACAGTAACGTTAAGTTTATTGTTCTAATGTTCTACACTTCATTATTGTGCCATTTAATACCACAATGCTCAACATAAAATACTACAAAGTGTATTGTGGTATTTAACGTTGTTTGGACACCCAACAGTACACTACCTACACGTTATTATTCTAGTACTGTATTATACATAGCTATAATATTTAATGTTTCAATATTCAACAATACCGTACTACAATAGTTACTGTTTTACTACTTAACATTACGGTATTACAAACCATATTGCTCCATTTTGTACAATGTTCTACGTTTCAGGAACTGACCACGACAGTTTCACAAAGTTCATTGTTCAAAATGTTCACGATACAATGTCTCAAAATTGAACACTTAACTATTTTACACTCTAAACCCTGCGTAAGTTACTCCATACGCTAAATCAATCAAGTGTTATAATTAACTTCATCCATCTTTGAATTTATTATTTATGACGTAATAGCATGCACTCAAGCGATTGATAGAAATGTACCAGAACAAAGGCCTAAACTTTCATCGACACTTGCAGTCGCTTTCGGATTTCAGCTCGTTCAAGTATAGCTGTTGAATAGGCTTAAGAGATAATCTCTTGGTACTGTCTGTCGTTGAGTAATTAGGCAGTTCTGGAGGAACCATTAAACGTATACACGTCAACAAGAAAGATGAAACAACTTTGCTGTCAATTTACCGAAACTTGTGTAAAATGAAAGATAAAATTTTAAATTATTTTGTGATGCTGTAACGTGTTGAAAGCTAAAACACTGGACTGTTATTACTTTAGGCACTTCAAAGTTTAACATTATAAGGTTAAAATTATTCAAAGTGATAAGGAAAAATAGGTATTTTGTCTAAAAAAATAAACATTTAGAATTTTTTTAAAACTCCATTTTTAATGATATAAGAAAAATATAACCGAATAAGTTATCTTTTTTTTAATGCAAAACTGCACAAAATAAGCTTCCTGGATTGTATCCTTCGTGAGAATCAAACATCGAATTCTACCATTTTGTGTATATTTTACACAAATTTGGTACCTATGGCAATATGTTACAGAAATCTAAAGTTACGGGAGTTACCTCCTGAATAAGGAAACCGATTCTTTTTGTTATTGCTATTATACAATGAAATAGTTATTCCTTAGACTCTTGTTCTCATGTGTTGAATCAGGAGCTCACAGTAGACACACGTAATCATCTCTCGGCAATTCACGATAACAATGAGTATTCATCTCTCGGTAATTCACAATAAAAACACGTATTTACATCTCAGTAATTCACAACAGAAATGCGTATTCATTTCTCAGTAACTCACAGTAGAAACATGTATTTACATTTCGGTAATTCAAAATAGAAATACTTATTCATTTCTCGGTAATTCAAAATAGAAATACTTATTCATTTCTCGGTAATTCACGATAGAAATACTTATTCATTTCTCGGTAATTCACAATAGAAACATGTATTTACATCTCGGTAATTCACAATAGAAACACATATTCAGATTTGGCTCGTTAAGTGTTTTCTTTTTTACAAACTTGTAAAGTTTTCTATTAAAAGCTAACACAAAACATCGGGCAGTGTTTAGCAAAACCTTTAAAGGCGTGATAACCATCCCTAAAGTGATTACTATACGCTTAGCTACATTCAAAATAGTAACTATGTGTGTAGTACGCTAAGCCATTCATACAATTTGTTTATTTGCATTTGTTGTTCAGAGGGTTCTGCTTCACAGGTGAGCTTTTAACTCCCTAAATACATATATACACCTAAACAACTCCCTAAATACATAAACCTAAACAGTTCTCTTTTTAAAATCAGCTAGAAATTTGTTTGGTTGAAGCTAAAAACAAAGCTACACAATGGGTTATCTGTGCTTTGCCCACCAAGGGTATCGAAATTCGATTTTTTAGCGTTGTAAGTTCGCAGACATACCTCTGTGCCACTGGGAGACCAACTAGAAATACTGAGATAAGAGAAAACAATATGTTGTTATTATCCATTAACGAAACTTGATATTTTTTGGGTCTTATAGAAGCAATATAAATCAAATCATCTCGTATTTCGTGTTCTATATATTCATTTGTTACTGTCATAATTAAATAAATATTTTATATTCCACTAATTAAACCTTTTATCCAAAAATTGTGACAATTTATATATTTTTTATTAAAGCTGTTAAACTTAATATCGTGAGATAGGATATCATTGTTCATAATATATAGAAACTGGTGTAGTGTGAGTATTTTACTAGTAAAATAGGAATCCGGTAGGGTTAGTTTTCACGGGATGAAGTCAAACATTCTACATTTCTACATAATTCGTAATTTCACTTATCCACGCTTTTGTTTCTTTTCAATTCGAACATTAAAAGGATATATTTACATTCAAATGAATACTCTTACGAATACGTAATGGTCGCTAATAAATCTAATGGATTTAAATCTTTACAAAACGTTAAAATTTGACCTACTATCTCCTTGATGAGGACTGGAGCTTCAACATTTCTATCACAATATTTTCCATTCAAAACTGTCTTCTCCTAAGATCTGCGCACGGAATACACGAAAAGAGCCGAAAGAAGTTTGTGGGTGCTTCTGAAATAAAGACCAATCAGTGAACCAGTTCATTACAAACCATTCGTAGAGATCAAAGCAAGTACCGTATATATATATTTAACTTGCCATATTCCATACACCAGATGCCAATTTAGCCAGTCATTTTCCACCCTCTGTTTAAGTCACGGAGATAGTGTAGCTTTGCTAGCCTGCGGGCTAGTGACTGCCAGATCCCCGCGGGACAGTTCAGAGTCTTTTATTACGGTTCCACCGAGTGAGGAGGACCACAGCAGAGCACGAGTTTCTCTACAACCTCGGCTAGAGACAGTGAACGTTGACAGAAACTTTGTAGACGGGTTTGTGCAGCGTTTTTTTCTCACACGTTTCAAGGGAAGATTATTTGTGGCTATAAGTTCTCTTCTTAACTCCGCCTAAACGTCCCAAATCTGAGAGTACGGAACAACGTACGGAAACACGCTCGTCTCTCACTCGAGTGATAACTTGCATCTGAACGCACACATCACGCCCGCTGTTTGGGCGGGTTTATCTACGCGGGCTAAACGCTCACGAGCTGTGACGACACAACATTGCTCGTTCACGCATTGGGCTGCCACGAGCTCCACACTGACTGGCAGGATATCACGAGGTGTTTAATGACACGGGTACAAAGAAAGATTATTCATCTGTTGTTTCTTCTTTTTTTTTCTTTACCGTTATTATTGTCACAACCCAAAGAAAAACCGAATGCCACCTCTGATCTTCAGGTCCATGACAGAGCTGCAACACAAGCAACGCCAATTGTCTTCTTTACAAATAATAAAGTCATGCGTAAAATTGCTGTTTCTTTTCTGTCATTTCACGCTCGCGCCGGGCAATGCAACCACTGTTCCAACATTTGTCAAGTCCAGCGTCAAGGGTTTAATGCAACGCGGCTTTTTAACTTTACCCTAACTCTTTCACAATAGTGTATAAAACTGTGAATAAAACGGTTCAACTTCTGCCAACGTAGGCTCTTATTTTATTTTTGTCCATTCTTGTAACAGCTACAAGTAGCTACGTGTAGATCTTGAGCAGAACCAGTTTTAAGTTGACTTAAATGGATAAATATTTAACTTTAAAATATCCGTGTTTGACTTCAAAATCTAGATTAGACTGAATGAAATTAATAAGCCTCGTTTCGTATCCAATGCTGTAACTTTAGATGTCTTATCCCTGTACAAGTTTCCATTTTATCATGTTCTAACTTCAAAGAATTTCTCAACACCTGCAAAAGTGTTCGTTTTTCCTGGTGGGTGAACTACCATGAGCCTCACACTAAAGGTCTGAGATTACGATTACCTACTAACATTCTACTAACACAACTTGCCATATCGATCCTCAATTTATTCTTCTAATTCGACATTCGTAAGTATTTCACCACCGTAGAGTGTCAAACTGTTTAAAGAGTTCAGACAAACAGATCCCTGAGGATACATTTCTGCCAAAAGCATGTTTCTGATCATCAGACTATGTTCTATAACGCCTGGCACCGCAAATAACATGTCATTCCTGACGGAACAGAGTGTGTGTCAGATCTATCGAATGATAAAGTCTTAACCAACACCAACCCATTGTTTTAAATACTTGTATGTCAGGGGTATCACAAAGTATCTAATGATATTAGAAATGCTTCGAAACAAAGGTAAGTTAAAGAACTAATTTTGTGAACAAGGGAAACCCATTATGGCGCTCATCAATTTAGATTAAGAAAATCACGAACGTGACACACGAAGTAAATAAAATGTTCTTTTCAACTCTTACGACACACTTCACTTACAAATACAATGGGACTTTATCTCTTTATAGGAAAGTCCTCAAATTATCGGCCTTGGGATTACTTCAGAGCTATCCTCCCGTTTCTACTTCTAACTTTAGAAGAATTAATTATTACCAATACGGGTTTTGATACCTTATATCTTACTTTTATTTGACGTGTTACGTAAATATTTACTGCCAGTTAAGAAACTGTATTTGTGCGTGTATTGATGTGTCAAGTCTGTTGGGAAAATCATACGAGACGGACAAAAAAATGTTAAAATTCGTATATAAAACACTACGTAAGAAATAAATGAATAGAACCCTCCCATTTAGGTAAAACACCAACCGAGAAATTAACCAAAAATAACCTTCTCACCACCTGATAAATCAATTAAAATAGTTCTGTCACTAACGTAAAACACCGCCTGAGAAAACAACAAAAATAACCTTGTCACTTAGGTAAAACACCACCTGAGAAATCAACAAAAAAAAACCTTGTAACTTAGGTAAAACACCACCTGAGAAATCAACAAAAAAAAAACCTTGTTACTTAGGTAAAACACCAACTGAGAAATCAACAAAAAAAAAACCTTGTTACTTAGGTAAAACACCAACTGAGAAATCAACAAAAAAAACCTTGTTACTTAGGTAAAACACCACCTGAGAAATCAACAAAAAAAACCTTGTTACTTAGGTAAAACACCACCTGAGAAATCAACAAAAAAACCTTGTTACTTAGGTAAAACACCACCTGAGAAATCAACAAAAAACCTTGTTACTTAGGTAAAACACCACCTGAGAAATCAACAAGAAAAATCTTGTCACTTAGGTAAAACACCACCTGAGAAATCAACAAAAAAAAACTTGTTACTTAGGTAAAACACCACCTGAGATATCAACAAAAAAAAACTTGTTACTTAGGTAAAACACCACCTGAGAAATCAACAAAAAAAACCTTGTTACTTAGGTAAAACACCACCCTTGAGAAAACACAACAACAAAAAACCTTGTTACTTAGGTAAAACACCACATGAGAAATCAACAAAAAACCTTGTTACTTAGGTAAAACACCACCTGAGAAATCAACAAGAAAAATCTTGTCATTTAGGTAAAACACCACCTGAGAAATCAACAAAAAAAAACTTGTTACTTAGGTAAAACACCACCTGAGAAATCAACAAAAAAAAACTTGTTACTTAGGTAAAACACCACCTGAGAAATCAACAAAAAAACCTTGTTACTTAGGTAAAACACCATCTGAGAAATCAACAAAAAAACCTTGTCACTTAGGTAAAACACCACCTGAGAAATCAACAAAAAAACCTTATTACTTAGGTAAAACACCACCTGAGAAATCAACAAAAAAAACCTTGTAACTTAGGTAAAACACTACCTGAGAAATCAACAAGAAAAACCTTGTTACTTAGGTAAAACATCACCTGAGAAATCAACAAAAATAATCCTGTCACTTCCGTAAAACACCACTCGAGAAATCAACAAAAGTAACTCTGTCACTTGTTTAAACAACTTTTATAAACATTTCATAAAAACGTATTAAAGAATTAATCAATATCAAAGTTTGTTTGTTTTTGAATTTCGCGCCAAACTATTCGAGGGATATCTGCGTTCGCGGTCCCTAATTTAGCAGTGTAAGAGTAGAGGGAGGGAAGCTAGTCATCACCACCCACCACCAACTCTTGGGCTACTTTTTCACAAACGAATTGTGGGATTGACCCTATATTATAACTCCCACATGGCTGAAAGGGCGAGCATGTTTGGTGTGATGGGGACTCGAGCCCGCGGTCCTCAGATTATGAGTCGAGCGCCTCAACCACCTGGCCATGCCGGACCAATGAATTAGTACAAAGGAAAAGGAAAAACGATCTAGTATATTTCAAAAGACCTAAAGCACTTTCAGATTGTTGATCAGGAGTAAAAAGTATATGAGTATATATGACATAAATCAATACGTCTACAAAACAACAGTATATATATGACATAAATCACCACGTCTACTAAACAACAGTATATATATATGACATAAATCAGTACGTCTACTAAACAACAGTATATATATATGACATAAATCAGTACGTCTACCAAACAATGGTATATATATATGACATAAATCAGTACGTCTACTAAACAACGGTATATATATGACATAAATCAGTACGTCTACTAAACAACAGTATATATATGACATAAATCAGCACGTCTACTAAACAACGGTATATATATGACATAAATCAGTACGTCTACTAAACAACAGTATATATATATGACATAAATCAGTACGTCTACTAAACAACAGTATATATATATGACATAAATCAGTACGTCTACTAAACAAAGGTATATATATGATATAAATCAGTACGTCTACTAAACAACAGTATATATATATGACATAAATCAGTACGTCTACTAAACAACAGTATATATATATGACATAAATCAGTACGTCTACTAAACAGCAGTACATATAAGACATAAATCAGCACGTTTACTAAACAACGGTATATATATGACATAAATCAGTACGTCTACTAAACAACAGTATATATATGACATAAATCAGTACGTCTACTAAACAGCGGCAAAAAAATGACATAAATCAGTACGTCCACTAAACAACGGCATATATGTGACATAAATCAGTACGTCTACTAAACAACGGTATATATATGACATAAATCAGTACGTCTACTAAACAACAGTATATATATGACATAAATCAGCACGTCTACTAAACAACGGTATATATATGACATAAATCAGTACGTCTACTAAACAACAGTATATATATGACATAAATCAGCACGTCTACTAAACAACGGTATATATATGACATAAATCAGTACGTCTTCTAAACAACAGTATATATATATGACATAAATCAGTACGTCTACTAAACAACAGTATATATATATGACATAAATCAGTACGTCTACTAAACAAAGGTATATATATGATATAAATCAGTACGTCTACTAAACAACAGTATATATATATGACATAAATCAGTACGTCTACTAAACAACAGTATATATATATGACATAAATCAGTACGTCTACTAAACAGCAGTACATATAAGACATAAATCAGCACGTTTACTAAACAACGGTATATATATGACATAAATCAGTACGTCTACTAAACAACAGTATATATATGACATAAATCAGTACGTCTACTAAACAGCGGCAAAAAAATGACATAAATCAGTACGTCCACTAAACAACGGCATATATGTGACATAAATCAATACGTCTACTAAACAATGGTATATATATGACATAAATTAGTACGTCTGCTAAACAACAGTATATATATATATATTACAAAATGTAGTATATTTAGTAATAGCACTCACTTGTATATCCGACAATAAAAACTAGGGTATTTATTGTTTGAATAAGTTTGAACTGTATCAGATAAGTCTTCCAACACGAAGCTTGAATCGAACAATTTTGAATCTATACATGTTGTGTTTAAGTTAAGGAAAAAACATGCAGGACTCAGAATTTAATACACTGTGAACATAATGTTTGTTTAGAAACAAATAAAACATACACACTCCGTATATTCGTTTTACTTGAAATCTTCGCTTTTCTAATGTCTAACTTCATGAAACTACAAACTAAATAAAAATATTCTACTCAAAAAGAAATCTCGTATTTATCTAAATCGACTGAATTACCACGTGACTGGTCATTCTCAATTTTCTTTTTACACACTCTAGACTTTAACCGGGGAGAGAACATAACCCTGAACACCTGAACAACGCTAGAAATGTTTCTACGGGTTGTACAGGAGTTCTCATTTTTAGAAAGGTGAAACAGAAACTAAAATAATTTGAAACAAGATCGACTAAACAGATTTTTTTTTACTCTGTTTCATGCACAAATCTGTCACTTGTAAGGGGAAACTTCTTGTATATCATTTCACTACAGTTGTATAGACAAAGACTTGTTACACAGTTGCCCAAATAATAGATAATCATTCTGATATAAAAATAAGTTGTTTATATGCTATAGGTTTGTGGTTTATTTTCTAATATTTTATATGCAGGATCAGTTTGTTAACAAAACGTTTCGTTTTGTGTGTGAGAAATATATAAGTATATAATTTCCTTAATTCGGTTTATGAGTGGTAGCTTAATACAGTTCCAATTTCTTAATCATGGACAGCTGCATGATGGAAACAGCGTAGAACTAAAAGGCTTAGCTGGATCTCTTTGTACATTCAAAAGACATTTTTAAGTTCTATGTTTTGCATGCCACGTTCACATGTCATTTTTTTTTTCTGTGGAAGTATTTTACCTCGAACCTCATCTCCCTGGTGAGCGGTTTCCCAGCTAAACTTGTGACGTCCAAAACTGAATTACAAGGAAACGTGTATTTCTGACTTTAGCTTTTCAGTTTTGAAATTATTTAGAAGAATAAGAAGGTTTAGAAGGTCTACAGAATACAATCATATAATCTGTTAAACAAAGTATATCTCAGTTATATATATACCTTTAAACATTTCCAAGTCAGAATGTGAATTCAGTCAATTTTAAAAACTTGATGTCAGAGTTTAGATATTTTTTTAAATTTTCAAAAACTAGACAATAAGCTGTCTGTGCTCAACCTATCATGGGTATCTAAATAAGATATTTTAACGTTATAAGCTACTGGATGGCTGCTAGAAGAAAAAAATGCTGTTGTATTATATCAAAATTTCCCAGAAAGGGGCTGAAGGCCGCCTGGAAGGGGTTACCTGATTTAAACACTACACAGTGATGTGTTGACTGTCTGTCAGTCAATCAGTATACACCATATTGACGTTACGTAAGAGACGCTTAACGTTGCATTTTGTACTGTTGTGTCGTCAGTAAATCGTGGAAATGTCATGAATCACGAGAAGAATTATGTACTCTATTGGCTACGAAACAAAATGAACTTCAAAAGCAAGAAATAAAAATATTTTTTACTCTTAACTTTAGTTTTTTTGCTATTAAAGCAAAACACTTTCGGAGACCCTGCAAAAGTACATCTAGTTTAGTAATGAATGTATAAAAACCACTGTATTAGCTGAAGGAAAGTGCTCCATCCAAGTAATGCCAAACTATGTAGTAACGAAGAAACTGAGATTTCACGATATGTCAGTAACGTCACACAGCATGATTTAGTACATATAAAACGCATTTTGAAACAAAGAAACTTGTAAGTTAACAACGCGTTTTTAAAATTAGATACCATGTTGACAATTTACAAGCCTGCTCACGATTTTTTGAAGTGTATTCACCTTCCGATACTGAAATAAGTTCCATATTATTTATTCTTTACGATGGACAAGAGTGTCATTTTTTTCTATTGAAAATCAGTGATCGCACTTGCAGACACCATGCTTTAAGTTATTACAACTTATACAGAAAATATAATGATAACATTTTAATATGTGGCATGCAGGAAGGATCGTAAAGAAATAAACACTAAATTCATTATCCCCGCTAGTACAGCGGTATGTCTACGGATTTACAACGTTAAAATCAGGGGTTCGATTCACCTTGGTTGGCTCAGCAGCTACCTAGATGTGGCTTTGTTATAAGAAAAAACACCCACACACACTAAAGTCATTAAAATTCACGATTCCGTTCATATAATCAATAATAGTTTAAAGGACTTGTGACTTCCACAACAATAGTTTAAAGAACTTGTGACCTCCAGAAAGAAAACCTTCTACTCACAAAACACTTCTTGTTTTAACTTTCTGAAGGATGATACACCAAACATGCTCGCCCTTTCAGCCGTGAGGGCGTTATAAAGTTACGGTCAATTCCACTTTTAGTTGGTAAAAGAGTAGTCTAAGGGTTGGCGGTGGCTGGTGATGACTAGCTGCCTTCCATCTAGTCTTACACTGCTAACTTAGGGACGGCTAGCGCAGATAGCTCTCGTGCAGCTTTGCGCGAAATTAAAAAACAAACAAACAAACAATCTTCTAGTTACCGAAAAAAGGCTTTTATTAATTTTCTGAGGGATGATACAGTTCACAAACTACGCCATGACCAAACTTCAAAATACACGGAAGATTGCAAAACATTTCGATTCTTTTGGCATGACTCCGCGACAAGGACGACCACAGTGCTACTAACATATAGAAGATAAAAATGTCATCATTTTGGTCCATTTACATACACATGGATGCTATATCGCTTCTGCAAGGAATTGGTTGAATTATTAATTAACATTATGCTTTTCAAAATACCTTCATACGTAATATTTTACATTATCCATGCTGTGCCCATAACAAGTGTCGAAAACGTTTTTTATCGTTATAAGTCTGCAGATTTGCCCCTGAAAGGCGCCTGAAAAAAGATCAAAAATCGTAATTTCTTTCTAAACTCATGGCGCCAACATAGCTTTGGATCAAATAGAAAACGTTTAAAAAAAAAAAACTAAGGAAGAAGAAGTGAGATTTGTCTTAAACAGACCTGATGAAAGGTCATGATAAAGTTATTTACATTTGCTTGGAACTCGTAGATGTAAGAGTTTCTTTAGAGTTTCGTTTTTCAGAAAGCTAAAGTAAAACTAGGTATGCTGATAACATAGGCCTATCGATTAAACGGTCCTTTCCCAAACAAAGTCATCACCTTTTCATGGCCACAGAGGATCGGATTTGAAAAAAAAATTGAAATTATTAAAGCTCTCCCATCGTTCGCTGAAATGAGGCAACAGAACTGGTTCATAACCAATCCCAACACCTCCGTCATCAAGCCATCGCTACTCCCCGTGTTTGAGAAATGTAAATTAATTATGGGAAGCTAAGAGTTTAGTAGGTTAAAAAAGGATTAATTTACTTACTGATGAGGACTACTTTATACTTCTTTAACTATATAATCAACCAGTAATGTAAGAGGAGAAGTGATAAACAGGCAACTAGTTCACATCAACCTACGCTCTTAGAATTTCTTTAAGTCACGTGAGAGTTGTCATTATTTCCCAGACCAAGAAATTAGTAAATTGTGGTGCAACGACAGTATATTTGCGAGCTTTCTGTACATGCACTTAACATATACGCATGCCCACAAACTGAGACCGATTTGTGTTCTTTGACAAATGACAGCAACACATGTCTCAATGGTTGCCAAGCGAAAGAAGCCAGTTTCCGACGTCAGAAAAAAAGCGTACTTTGGTTACTTAGTCAGTGAGAACGTTGGGTGCATATGAACCGAAGAGCCTGGTTCCAACAAAAAAATGAACGACTGAGTTTCAAGTCACCGGGAAGTTAAATATTCTGGTTAACCCACTGCTCTATTTTAATTTTAGGTTAAATATCCTGGTTTATCCACTACCGTATTTTAACCTGGAATTAAATATTCTAAATTAACCCACTGCTCTAGTTAAATATTTTGGTTCCTCCACTAATGCGTTCTGAGGTCTAATCAAATATCCTGGTTTATCCACTACCGTATTTTACTCTGGAGTTAAATATCTTGCTTCATCCACTGCTTTGTTCTGATCTCTAGTTAAATATCTTGGTTTATCTACTGCTGTATTTCACTGTTCTTCCCTCCATGTACTATGGTGTGTATTTTATTATAGCAAAACTACATCGGGCTATCTGCTGAGTCCATCGAAGAGAATCGAATCCCTGATTTTAGCGTTGTAAATCCGTAGACTTGCCGCTGGACCAGCGGGTGACAAGTATTATGGAGGGAATGTACACACTACATTGTTTGTTTTTTGAATTTCGCACAAAGCTACTCGAGGGCTATCTGTGCTAGCCGTCCCTCATTTAGCAGCGTATGACTAGAGGGAAGGCAGCTAGTCATCACCAAGCACCGCCAACTCTTGGACTACTCTTTTACCAACGAATAGTGGTATTGACCGTAACATTATAACGCCTCCACGGCTGAAAGGACGAGCATGTTTGGCGCGAAGGGGATGCGAACCCGCGACCCTCAGATTACGAGTCGCACGCCTTAACACGCTTGGCCATGCCAGGCCTACACACTACATCATAATCACGAAGCACATGTAACTGTCAGTTTCTACACCTCTGTCGAAAACTGTTTATCAGAAGTGAAAGAATAGAGAGAGAGTCGTTATTATTTGATCGTCTTATATTTAACACGAACGAGAAAGCAACAACAAAAAACATTAAACGAAAACTGATCGAATTAAGGAGCAATAAAAACCATGTGCTATTTCCTAATTTTCTGATGGTGGATCACATTTAGAAATGGGTACTAACATATACATATACATAGATAGATACATACACGCGATTCGTCTACAGGACCAAAATAATTCAGTGTGACCAGAATACTATCTGCAGTTTCACTGTGGCCAAAATTAACTCTGTAGTTCATTGTAATTAAAATGCTGTATCTAGTTCACTGTAACCAAAACTCTCTCCGTAGCTCCGTTATGAACAAAATGTTTAACATGGCTCATTGTAAAGAGATGCTCTCTGTACTACAGCAAAAAGAGAGTGTCTTCTTCCAGAATGGATCAAATGAAACTTAATAAACGAGTAGTTGTTATTTTCCCACACATTACTAATTTTTTTGTGCAACAAACTGGAAGATGACCTTTCAACAGTAAGATGTATCATCACACAAATAGTAGAGGTCTTTAACCTCTAGGGATTATAAGCCACTGAAATGTTGTGTTCTATGGAATGAAAAAGACAAAAAAAAAAAAAAAACACGTCAGTTCATTAAGCTGACTTCCATTCACAATAAAGTCTTAATCGTAGAGTAAATGTCTTAGATTTTTCAGATACAAAGTTTAGGAATTTTTAATGTGATAATATCTTCAAGCGCTAAAGCCGGGGATAGAAGCCCATATAGCCACACACGTCACATCACCACACAATCACCAATGCAGCTGGGATATCGCTAGCCCAAAATAACACCTGACAAACTGTCATAAACTTTTACGACAAAAAATGGAAACAATATTAAATCTCTAACCATTGTTATAGTTAACAGCTTTGGTAACCTGTGAATGGAAATTTATCGTCGTTGAACTTTCAAGATAATTATATTCGTATTTGTCACTATTTGTGTTAGGTCTATTGAGTAGTAACACTCGACCATTTGTTAAGAGGAAATAAACATACTGTAATAAGTGAGCAAAAGAAAAATGGAGTAAACGTAACTTACGTTTGTTATGGTACAATGTAATAGTAAGTTGAATGACTGACTGACTGATCAGTTTCGGTATACTGTTCTACAAAGTGGTACTGGTTCCTTAGTAAACAATCAGCCAGTGGAGAAGTGATACTGTACTTTATCCTTAGGATCAGTTTCATTATACTGTTCTACAAAGTGGTACTGGTTTCTTTGTAACCGATCAGCCAGTGGAGAAGTGATACTGTACTTTATCCTTAGGATCAGTTTCATTATACTGTTCTATAAAGTGGTACTGGTTTCTTAGTAACCGATCAGCCAGTGGAGAAGTGATACTGTACTTTATCCTTAGGATCAGTTTCATTATACTGTTCTATAAAGTGGTACTGATCCCTTAGTAACCGATCAGCCAGTGGAGAAGTGATACTGTACTTTATCCTTAGGATCAGTTTCATTATACTGTTCTACAAAGTGGTACTGGTTCCTTAGTAACCGATCAGCCAGTGGAGAAGTGATACTATACTTTATCCTTAGGATCAGTTTCATTATACTGTTCTACAAAGTGGTACTGGTTCCTTAGTAACCGATCAGCCAGTGGAGAAGTGATACTGTACTTTATCCTTAGGATCAGTTTCATTATACTGTTCTACAAAGTGGTACTGGTTCCTTAGTAACCGATCAGCCAGTGGAGAACTGATATTGAGCTGTCTCCTTAGGATTATTTTCAGTATAGTGTTAAGATATTGATAACACTAATTATAAATATTCTTTTTGTAATCCTCTATAAGTGTTGTTGCAAAAATGTGATTACGGTGTACGTCATTAATGGTAGTAAAGACGCGGTTACTAATGACGATAGATTAGCACGTGTACATATGTATATATACCAATCGTGTCTCTAAACGCATGGTATTCTATGGAAGCTCTAAATAATAATGAATTACTACAGTGTCACAAAAACAAGTTGACGTTTCTATAATGCCCTTCGAGTTATGTCAGATTTGGTACTTTTAACCTGAACGACACCTGACACGATCCTGGGTTAACGGCTCGGTCAGAATCCTCTGAGGTTCGAGAATTGCAGTCAGGGCTTGACACTGCTGACAAGAGGGGGAATATCCAATTGGCAGCACCTGCCGCCTATATTGCTTCACATTACTAACTAACAGAATTGCTGTCATAGCAATAAAAAATGAAGTAAGCATGAAGAATTACATTTATCATACAAGTTTTTGACCTCGCTACAACTGTTAAGGTCACAACCAGGTCACAAAAAAGAATGGAGTTTTTAGTTTACGTTGAACGTTATATTAGAGTCACTAGGCGTCAAGGCCGTAAGAAAGAATGCGGGTTTTAGTTTATCTGGAATGTTTTGTTAGAGTTATCAGAGGTCAAGGTCATGAACAGGTCGTAAGAAATAATGCAGTTTTTAGTTTATCTGGGATGTTTTGTTAGAGTTATCAGAGGTCAAGGTCATGAACAGGTCGTAAGAAATAATGCAGTTTTTAGTTTATCTGGAATGTTTTGTTAGAGTTATCAGAGGCCAAGGTCATGAACAGGCCATAAGAAATAATGCAGTTTTTAGTTTATCTGGAATGTTTTGTTAGAGTTATCAGAGGTCAAGGTCATGTACAGGTCGTAAGAAATAATGCAGTTTTTAGTTTATTTGGAATGCTATTTATATTAGAGTCACGAAGGGTCAAGATCACGACCAGGTCATTAGCAAGAAGGCAGTTTTCAGTTCATTTTGAGTCACTAAGAGTTCTTGATACTTAGCTACCAAATCTAATTATATGTCATATCTGAATGTGTGTGTGTGTGTATATATATATATATGTAGAAGCAATTGTCTGTTCATCACCTCAAAACTCTAAACGCTTATATTTGTTCGGAATTTCGCCCAAAGCTATACTAAGACTATCTGCGCTAGCTGCCACTAATTTAGCAGTGATAGACAATATAGAAGGTAGAAGTCAATACCACTCGCCGCCAACCATTGGACTACACTTTTACCAAAAAATAGTGGAATTTACCGTCAAATTATTATTCCCCCACGACTAAAGCGGCGACCATGTTTGATGTGACAGGGATTCGAACCCGAGACTATCAGATTGCTATTTGAGTGCGCCCTGACCACCAGGCCATGCCAAGCCCCTCCAAACTGAAAAGCTTTCTAAATCTTGGACGGATAGGAGGGTCAACCCAAGACGATCGCCATTAAGAAGGATGGGAGGGTCGGTCAGCCTAGGACGATGGACATTAAGACGGATGGGAGAGTCAGCCTAGGAAGATGGACATTAACTTTTTCAGACTTTTGTTTTTCTCTTTACTCTCATTAAAATAAAACTAATTATACTGTCATCCTTGTTTAAATAAAACTAATTTTACTACCGTCCATGTTTACTTACTTTTTGCTTAGACCTTAATTTTGCTTGATTTTATTTGTGTCGTTCAAAGGAAGGTAAATGAAAAAAAAATTACTTTCTGGTTTCTGTCGTTTCACCTATAACTGTACATACATTTAAAATAAAAAATTACACTGAGGTTTGTGTAAATCGAACGTTTTATAACATTCTAGTACATAACTTACAAACGTGGTATTAAAAATAAGAATAACAATTAGCTGCAAATAGAAAAACATAAAAATCAATTTAATTGTGTTATTAGTTGAAAACAAATTAAAAAATCCATCAATGACAAGTAGAGTTCAGTCAAACAATACTAATACATGCCACTTTAATCCTGAGAAATCTGTGTGTTTGTTTTTGAATTTCGTGCAAAGCTACACGAGGACAATTTGCGCTAACCGTCTCTAATTTGGCAGTGTAAGACTAGAGAGAAGACAACTTGTCATCACCACCCACCGCAAACTCTTGGGTTACTCATATAACAACGAATAGTGAGATTGATCGTCACTTTATAACGTCCCCACGGCTGAAAGGGCGAGCATGTTTGGTGAGAAGAGCCCGCGACTTTTAAATTACGAACCACGCACCTTAACATTTTTTATGTGAGAGGGACTCGAACCTATGACCCTCAGGTCGTGAGTCGAGTGTCCTAACCACCTGACCATGCCGGATCTAATCAGGAGAAATTGGTATTCTAAAACATTTCACATACCACAAATGAGCACATAAATACAACATTAAAAACATTCAAGATTATGTCGTAGCAATTTTCACCTATATAGATAGAACATTAAATACGCTCACGGTCAAGGCCACGTCATATATTTTTATCTCAATTTGAAAAGCTACTATTCACAAAGAATACGTTTTCTATACTTTCGTCACTAAAAGAGAAAAAATGTGAAGTCTGTAAGATATGAGGCTTACATTTTAAAACATTGAAATAAGTGATGTTAGTTGACGAGAGCCGTTTATACCACTATAACTAAGTTATGACAACAATTTATACTTAAAGTTAGTATGTGAATAATACATACGAAAAACCTAAGACATGCGAATAGTGAGCACCATTAGGCTAGACTGGAGTTAAGCCTCCTTTATACTCGTTGAACAGTGTATTCTTTATTCTATAGTTTTACTTCTTAGGGTCCCTTTTTCTTTATTTACTTGATTAAACTAATTTTTTTTGACAGTGCCACTAAAAGCAAGTGACATATTGTCATTATAAATATATGTCACGATAACGCAACGAGGAAATGTCATTATAGTAGCATTAGTAGTTACCCTAAGTGTTAAAATACAAGTTGTGATTGGCTCTCTCAAGCAGGGAGACAGAAGGGGTATAGAGAATGATTTTACCAAAGTAAATAACGTCATACTTTATAACATTGTGACCAGAGGGCGCTAGGGCTATGTACGATATCACCAAAGAAAATAACGTTGTACTTTATCACATTGTGACCAGAGGGCGCTAGGGCTATATACGATATCACCAAATAGTCGTGTTGCTAGGCCGCCATGATAGACGGACACGTTGTCATAGTTCCGTGAATTCCACGAAGTGGAAACAGAGGGCATGCTGTTAAGAAGTATGATTAAATATAGAACTATTTTATTAGTATTTATTACGACTGTATTAAATATAACAATGTTGAGGCACTTCATCATTGTCTATGATGCCATCTTTGTCTGTCATGAGGGCATAACAACGTATCCCTAGGGACGCACCCTCTCTGCTGGCATTATTGCATAGCGCCAGCGCCCTCTGGTTACACTTCTTGGACGTCATCGTCTTTAGTGCATCATTGTCTCTCTCCCTTCCCCCTCCACGAGGCAATCAATTAGTGTGTGTGTCTGAACACCTGAAGTAAATAGTACTATTACAGACATAATGTACATCACAATGTTACAACAAGCAGATGTCATAACAACATTAAAGATATAAAGTCCTTTACACTGAGACGTGTTCGTTTGTTTCTTTTTAAATTTCGCGCAAAGCTACACAAGAGCTATTTGCGCTAGCCGTCCATAATTTAGCAGTTTGAGACTAGAGGGAAGGCAACTAATTATCACCACCCACCGCCAACTCTTGGGCTATTCTTTTACCAACGAATAGTGGGATTGACTGTCACATTATAACGCCCCCGAGGCAGAAAGGGCGAGCATGTTTGGTGCGACGGGGAGTCGAACCCGCGACCCTCAGATTGTGAGTTGAATGGCTTAACTCACCTGGCCATGCTGAGCTACCATTGAGACGTGAAGATAAAACATTAAAGATATACAGCTACATAATCGTTTGTTCCATAAGAAAACAGGAGAAATACAATTTAACAGTATTTTATAAAACAATTAATTTCTAGTTCCTTAAATGATACAATTTTCTCATTAAAATTAAAGGCTTTCTCTCTTTCTGAAACACATGTATACGATCGTATAACAAAACATTTAATTATTTTTAAAACCATGCAGAACTGAAAAATACATGTATATATTATATGTATATATTATTAAAGTTACGACCTCAATTAAACTGAACAGCTATTTTCAATCATTCTCCCACGTTTTGATCTTAATGTCTGATTTTAATATATTTATTTTTTCTCGACTTGCTTCTGTAAATGGTTTTAGGAATTGTACTTTATTTAGAACTGCATCTTAACGCAACCCTGCCTTTACCATTCTTATGTTATTCACGACAACTGTGTGCGTCATAAATCTATATTCCTCGAGTTCATTGTTCTTCATGCTTGGGGAAGTTATACCAATTTTTTATGTATTTTGTTGTGTAAATACACAGATAGGAACGATACTGCTATAGGAACCATTTAGTAAGATATTTAAACGTTTATATATGGGTATTTATTTACTCCTATAGATATATTCCGAGTTGCCTCCTCCACCTTTAATAAAACCTACATGCTCTCTGTGCCTGTCACATTGCGTAATTTAATGCAAAAGACAGTATGTGGTCAAACATTAGTGATGTATTCCACACTTTTTACAGACATATAGGATAAATATCAACACCTACTAGTCTGCAGAACATACTTGAATTAATTAGACCATCAACATACATTCAATGTAAAAATTAGTTCTTCAGTTCAACACTTATTTGATACGTCTATTAGTACACATTACATACACGTCTGAAGACACTATTTATGTTGTCATTTATGCTCAGATCTCATTACCAACAGAAAAGAAAAAAAAAACTGTTAGGTTTAATTACCCTCATACGAATGACACAACGCAGGCGTCTATTTCACCAGAAATGTACGACCATATCAACAAGTGTTTCCACTGGTACGTTAGATTCTGCCTATTGGCTACAACTGTTTGACATACATATGTCCTTCCACACAGTTCAAATGAAATGTAAATTAAAATAAGTTCACTCCTTTAATTTGTATTAAGTTACTTGTGTATGAATACCACATAATAACCAAGTTTAATGTTTTATAATATTTAACTTAGCATAAAGAAATACCCCGTTTAATGTTCCACAATATTTAATTTAGCATCAATTAATTCTCAATTTAATATTATACAATATTTAATTTAAAACATAAGAACATCCAGTTTAATGCTCTACAATATTGAATTTAATATATAAAGATATATTTAATGTTTTAAAATATCAAGTTTAGGAGACTCATTATAACATTCTAAAGTTCAGGTTGTAATATAATAGGTTTAATATGAATAGTCGTCCAGGTTCAGGTTTTGATATAGTAGGTTTAATATAGATAGTTGTCTTGGTTCAAGTTTTAAGATATTAAGTTCTGTATATATTATCACTTTGAAATTCTGAAAACAAGTGTTACCACACTTTTCATGGTCATAAAGTTGATTCATCCTTCCACAAACTCTCAAAAAATAAATAAATAAATGATTTCACACTTCATGAGAAAGTGTGATTTCACATCTCACTAACGGTGTGAAATCACAGTTTATTGAGATGTACTAATTAAAAACAAAACATCTGTTAAAATATCAACATAATATTTGAACAATTAGGTCTCTATTTAAAATTACAATATCAAATTGCACGTTATCGATGTATGTGTGATACACGTACAATCTAACAGCTAAAATATCTTTTCTTCGTATCTCACTTAAAGGAATTTTTATTTCTGTTTACAAATTCATTTTTACATATACTGAAGAAGTGATGGACATTGAGGGTGTGAATTATTATCTTGTTGAAATAGAAGGGTATTTGTTGGAACTGCATTTTTTTCTCTCGGAGTGCATTTGTATCACATTTTTATATATCGCATAGCAACCTAATGAAATGCTTTTACGTTTCTGAACTTTGAACAAGTCTCCACGATGTGCGATTATTCATTTCTAAAACCAAAAAACAAAACAAAAACAAAAACATATAAGGACGAAAAATGGAGTCACTTCATATCATTTTACATAAAGTAATAACTCAACAGCTGATTTATGAAATAAACTAGGTAGTTTATACTCGCAAACATTTTGTCGAAATATTTTAAATGGCTTCTCATCTGGGAGGACTGTTCACATGATGTAGGAAACAGAACGAGAACCTACTTCATGTGTTGTGAAGAAGGATATAGCATCTGGAATGGATGTTTGGATGACATGTTCAAGTAACAATCGTATATACCTCATGTACATTTGTTTGGAATTAAGCAGAAAGATTCACAATGGGTTATCTGTACTCTGTCCACAACGAGTATCGAAAACCGTTTTCTTGCGTTATTTTTTAATTGTTTTTCCGAACGTAATGAAGAATGACTATTTAACTGGCCTGACATCACCTAATGGTTAGGGAGTTTGACTTGTAACCTGTGGGTTGCAGGTTCTAAGCCCGTATCAGAAACTTTCTATTACTTTCAATATTGGGATAATACCAATTGTCATTCGTAAAGAATGGCCCAATAGTTGGGGGTGGGCGTAATGACTAGTTGTATTCCCTCTAGTCTTACGCTTCTAAATTAGGGACGGGTGGTGGTAGATGGTGGTCTTGCTGCCTTTCCCTCAGTCTCACAGTTGAAAGTTAGGACAAGCTATCGCAAAAGGAAAGAAAACCGTTGTGTACATTTACGTAAATTTCCGAAACAAATAAGCACAGTCATAGTTTAGCAACTGTATTAAATACAATCTTGTTCGGTAGTCCTGCGAAGTTTTGGTCGGTGGGATAATTAATTAGGTCGTATTTATGACGTCATCTTCTAAACAAAGAGATGAAGCCACATTCGTTCAAGATATTCCACCTGTCCGATCCTTCATAACTCATCAACATAATGATTGTTTTATTTAAGTACAATTTCATCCATGGACGAAGAGGCCTTTTTTATTTAACGCATAAACCTCCAGAACGTTCTGTGATTTCGTCTGATGTAAGAAAGGAACAATTATGTACAACACATCTGCAAGAGTCTCGCCGGATGTTGAAGTACCTTAAGAAACATAATGTAGAGTGTACGCGTAGGACCTAGCGACACAAAGGACCCCTTGTTCTGTGACACTGTGAATCACACTGACTGCATACCGAAAGAAAGTTTGGGTCAAAGGCAGCCGCCATATTTATATTTCACACTCAATTAGTAGCAGGATGCACATTTTGTAAGCGGACAAAGATGGCGGGATCTTCAAACTGAACTGACCATTGCAGTCTGCGTTATTACTCGGTAAAACAGTAGGTAAGAAATCTCCTACCATACTTTCTGTTATCGTCTCCCCCCAGGGAAGAAATCTCCTACCATAATTTCTCTTTTCGTCTCCCCCAGGGATGAAATCTCCTACCATACTTTCTCTTTTCGTCTCCCCCAGGGAAGAAATCTCCTACCATACTTTCTCTTTTCGTCTCCCCCAGGGAAGAAATCTCCTACCATACTTTCTCTTATCGTCTTCCTCCAGGGATGAAATCTCCTACCATACTTTCTCCTATCGTCTTCCTCCCTTAAGCGTCTCTCTTTCAATTTACTTATTTTTTTTGTTTTTTAATGAAACACCTTGAGTTTTAAGTTGCCAACTTAAATGCTAAAGTCCTGTTCTTATTTCTTTTGTCTGTTGAACAATTTACAAAATGAACACCATCATGTCGCTACACTTTCGCTGCCCAACCCTACAAACACAAAGCAAAGGTATTGGTCATGCATGACTGGTTCTGAACAGACGAAACATGCAGTGACTTTTTATAATTTCTGTCGTTTTTATGAGCAGAGAAAAGTTTGGAAAAATATATATATAGGAGATAAAAGAGAATAAACCGTGTTATTTTCATTAACTAATAAACTTGCACACAACAGGCAGTGGGGGTTAAATTAACAAAGTAACTTCCAGACAGCAGTCAGCAGGGGGTAAATTAACAAAGTAACTTCCAGACAGCAGTCAGCAGGGGGTTAAATTAACTAAGTAACTTCCAGACAGCAGGCAGCAGGGGGTTAAATTAACTAAATAACTTCCAAACAGCATAGAGCAGGGGTTAAATTAACTAAGTAACTTCCAGACAGCAGGCAGTAGGGGGTTAAATTAACTAAGTGACTTCCAGACAGCAGTCAGCAGGGGGGTAAATTAACTAAGTGACTTCCAGACAGCAGTCAGCAGGGGGTAAATTAACAAAGTAACTTCCAAACAGCAGGCAGCAGGAGTTAAATTAACTAAGTAACTTTCAGACAGCAGGCAGCAGGGGGATAAATTAACTAAGTAACATTCAGACAGCAGGCAGCAGGGGATTAAATTAACTAAGTGACTTCTAAACAGCAGGCAACAGGGGGTTAAATTAACTAAGTGACTTCTAAACAGCAGGCAGCAGGGGGTTAAATTAACTGAGTAACTTCCAGACAGCAGGCAGCAGGGAATTAAATTAACTAAGTAACTTTCAGACAGCAGGCAGCAGGGGGTTAAATTAACTGAGTAACTTTCAAGCAGTAGGCAGCAGAGGGTTAAATTAATTAATAAACTTACAGATAGTGGGTAACGGGGATTAAATTAATTAATAAACTTACAGATAGTGGGTTACGGGGATTAAATTAACTAATAAACTTACAAAGCAGATAGTGGGGGTAAAGTAATTAATAAACTTATAAACAGCGGGGAAGGAAACGCACTTTATTGTACTCAACCACACAGCTCCATAACGTCTGAAAAAGTGAAGTTGAAATATTTAGTTGATGTCCCGGCATGGCCAAGCGTGTTAGGGCGTGCGACTCGTAATCTGAGGGTCGCGGGTTTGCGTCCCCGTCGCGCCTAACATGCTCGCCCTCCCAGCCGTAGGGGCGTTAAAAAGTGACTGTCAATCCCACTATTCGTTGGTAAAAGAGTAGCCCAAGAGTTTGCGGTGGGTGGTAATGACTAGCTGCCTTCCGTCTAGTCTTACACTGCTAAATTAGGGACGGCTAGCACAGATTTCTTTCTAGTCTGTAGAACATGAGAAAATTTGGCACAGTTTCTATCACACGGTAAAGAAGAACACTAAAAATTACGAGTGTATGTCTACGGATTTACAGCGTTAAAATCAAGGGTCGATTCCCCTAGGTGGGCTCAGCAGCTAGCCTGATGTGGCTTTACATCAAGAAAACACACACACACACACACACACTCTTTACGTTTATTTTTCATATTTGATTTCGTTTGTTTCCAGAAGTTACGAATGAAAAAAAAGAGATAAAAACCACGAGATATTTCATTATACAATTGATACTTAATCTGAAATACGTTTTGTTTTTTATCTTGTACACCAGAGGAAAGAGAAAAATTATATACATATTTATTCTGTTACAAGTTCTACTGCCAAGTAAAGAAATAAAACTTGTCATTCAAGCCTTCAATTGGACTACACACTCTGTAAGCTATAGCCAAACATTCTGAATTTATAACGCGAGAAATAAAATAAATTTTTCTATGCCAGTTTAAAGTTTAAAGTTGAAATGATATTTAAAAACAAGCACAAAATACTTTAACATGAATGTGGTATATAAAAAAAATTAAACATTATTTTTTTACCGTCTCTCAAATGCAAAGTTTCGTTAATGACAAAGAAGGAGGTTATATTTACATATATTTAAGAATAATACATATTTTGAAGTCAATAGATTCGGAGAAAGAAACATGAAAAACATTGGTTTCACAGAATACCTCCAAGCCTGTTTTAGGGCGACACCATAATCGCTTATATATACATTTTTAAAATTAGGCCGCGTTAATTTCCACATGCCCTATTTGCTCCATAAATTCCACTAGATTTAATCTCCATGAATTGTAAATTGTTTTTGTTAAATCTTTGTTACTAATACTTTAAGTCTGTTTTTTTTTTTTACAGTAATATTTGTTAGAAAAAAAAAGTTTGCTAACACAGGAATTAAATCATCACTTAGGTTTATGGCAGAAATACACAGCAGATCTTAAACCGTTTAGAATAAACAGTTGTTCAAAGTTACTGTAACGACATTCATAAAAGTACCAACGTTTCACGATGAATTAAAGTCTTATGCAAAAAACAACAGTAAATTGTTTGCTCTGCTGACTACAAGGGATAAACAATGCCAGTGTCGTAGATGGAATGGAAGCGGTTATTACAACCTAAACCATTTATTTACAGTTTCCCAAAGGACTCGAACGTCTTTATTGATGATTACAGCAAATTGACACACTTTAATTACACTAGTCTACTCAGATAGCGAGCAGACAAAGCCTAAATCTACTGAGATGTGACTAGATTCGAAACTCATACACAAAGAATCACAGGTCGAAGAACTAAGACTTGGCTACAAGTTACACTCAGGTGACTTCTAATGTAAAGAAGGTCCGGAGTTCGATTCTTATTGTTGTTCCTCAAACACAATGATTGTGAAACATAGCATATAAATAATTTAGTTACTTAATGGATGTATAAGCATTCTGCGTTCAAATCAAATAACAACTTTTCTTTTATTTTCTCTGGTTAAAACAGACAACGTGAACAACAAAACTCAAGTATTTAAAGGAAGGAAAGCGGAGCCACTTGGCTGGTTTGGTTTGGTTTGCATTTCGCGCAAAGCTACGCGAGGGTTATCTGCGCTATCCGTCCCTAATTTAGCAGTGTAAGACTAGAGGGAAGGCAGCTAGTCATCACCACCCACCGCCACCTCTTGGGCTACTCTTTGACCAACAAATAGTGGGATTAAGAGGCACATTATAACGCCCCCACGGCTGAAAGGGCGAGCATGTTTGGTTTCACGGTGACATGAACCCGCGACCCTCGGATTACGAGTCGCACGCCTTAACACGCTTGGCCATGCCGGGCCCTCTTTTATCAGAGAACAGTGGGATCGACCGAAACATTATAACGACCCCACGGCTAAAAGGAACGAGCGCGTTTGGTGTGACACGGATTACGAGTCGAGCACCATAACCATCTGGTCATGCCGGGCTTGCCACATGGCTGAGGTGGGTGTTTTTAAACCAGTAATAACGTTTAAATGTATTTATCGAAAGACATTTGACGGTGAAGTACACACGATATTACAACGATTTCTTATGACACGTTAGGTACGTCCTAAATGACGTATTTTTTTCACACTGCTGTAATAAAAGTTTAAACTTTCTGTTCCTACTGTCGTAGAATTTAAAATGTGTTCATACCCATCATAAATCTTAAGTTTATGAAAGCCTTCCTATACATACTGTAGCATTATCTTGATTTTCAAAATATACTCACTTTAGTTGAGGGAGAATAAACATTGGTTCTATCCTGATTGTCGTAGAATTCGGGAGGTGTTTGTACACATCATAAACGTAGTGTTTATTCCTATCACTTTAATAGATATTCTACAGATGGAGTTTGTTTTAAATTATTCTTATTGTTTGACACTTTAGACGGTTTATTATTTGTAATAGACCCCTCATCCATAGTTTTGATCCTAGTTGTAATAGGAGACGTTCTACAATCTCATTATCCACTCATGGTAATATTTATCGCATAAGTGGGTCACTTATTCTGAATACACCATTGTCATGCTTGTGATACAAGTCTTTCTACATGAAGGTTCTTGTCATGAGAACCGTAGAACCATGTTTTTGTTAGTAAGCCTACTCTACTTCGAATAACGTAACATTGTGACTACACTAGTAGCCATAGTAGGTGTATATAGAATAATGTAGTATAATTACTGTACTGGTAGATTTTGGGCATTTTGAGTGTATATAGAATAACGCAGTGTTATTACTCTTCTAGTAACCATACAGTATTTTGAGTGTATATAGAATAACGTAGTGTTATTACTGTACTAGTAACCATACAGCATTTTGAGTATATATAGAATAATGTAGTGTTATTACTGTACTAGTAAACATACAACATTTTGAGTATATATAGAATAATGTAGTGTTATTACTGTACTAGTAACCATACAACATTTTGAGTATATATAGAATAATGTAGTGTTATTACTGTACTAGTAACCATACAGCATTTTGAGTATATGTAGAATAACGTAATGTTATTACTGTACTAGTAACCATACAGCATTTTGAGTGTATATAGAATAACGCAGTGTTATTACTGTACTAGTAACCATACAACATTTTGAGTATATATAGAATAATGTAGTGTTATTACTGTACTAAGAACCATACAGCATTTTGAGTATATATAGAATAACGTAGTGTTATTACTGTACTAGTAACCATACAACATTTTGAGTATATATAGAATACCGTAGTGTTATTACTGTACTAGTAACCATACAGCATTTTGAGTATGTATAGAATAACGTGGTGTTATTACTATACTAAGAACCATACAGCATTTTGAGTATATACAGAATAACGTGGTGTTATTACTGTACGAAGAACCATACAGCATTTTGGATATATCCACAATAACATGACATTATCATTGTATTAGCATCATCGTTGTACACGCTACACATACATCATCACTATATAGCCAAGGCATACATCTATATACATCCCACACATACATCATTACTGTACATCATACATACATTATTGCTGTATATTTAACACATGCATCACTGTACATTATACACAAACATCATCACTCTTTATCCAACACATACATCACTGTAGATCCCACACGTACATCATTACTGTGCATTCTACATACATCATTGATGTATATCCAACACATACATCATTGTACATCTAACACATACATCAGCACTGTAAATTAAACACATATATTTCTACAAATTCCTATTCTGCCATATACTCTTTTAGCTTGTAGCTCCGTCATCTCCTGACCGATTTGAGATCTAATTGTGGTTTTGAACACAGCTTGTCAAACCCAAGGCCTCATAGATCAATTTACTCTAATCTTGCCTAAAAGAATTTCAAGTGCCGTGGATGTTGAGTATTCCCTCTTGTAAAGTCCCATGTTTTTTTTTAGTAAAGGGAAAACTAACCAGTCTTTATTATCAATAGCTGCTTATGAAAATTACTTGGCAAGATTGTTAAAAAAATCAAACTGTTGTCTCACCTTTTTGTTTAACAGCTCACAAATAAAGCGATTTAGATTGAAAATAATATCAAATCTATAGCACTGTGCAAAAGAGTTAGGATAAGAGAATATTTTGCCATTCTTTCCATTTTATGGACTAATTCATCCATCCCATAATTTTAACACCATGGTAACGCTTCACTGATCCTTGTTGACAATTGAATGAGCCAGGGTGAGAATACTTATAATTCTTTACGATTTCCATATACTTGTACCAAGGGAATATCATAAGGGTTCTGCTTGAATGAAAAGATCGATCAAATTTAAGGTATGAAATAACTGTCATAGTACCCTATGCAAAGTGTTAACAATATAAAAAGAATCTAGCATATGATACTGGTATATGCTAGAAGAAATCAATCCAGCAACACTCCACAAGTAAACCTCGGTAAAAACAGTGTTTAACACTTAATTTTGTTTTACATTGTCATGCTGCCTCCCAAAAAGCGTAAAGAATTGTCAGTAATGCAGAGAGTTTGCATAATTGCTTCACATGATACTGATTGGAGTCTCTGACAAATTGATGTAGACTTGAAATGTTGCCCAAACACTGTCACGTACACCCTAGATCATAAGACCGAGATAGATGAATTTGAAAACAGGAAAAGAAGAGGTAGAACACCTAAACTCAATGATATTGATGTTAAGTATCTTTGTTTACGCAGCCTACATAATGGTCCGTCATGGTACACCAAATGGCTTGAGTACTATTGGTAAAGGATTCTACTACCAAGAGGATAATGACCCCAAACACTTATCCAATCTGTGTAGAAATTCACTTAGCTAAGAAAGAAACTATTAGAATTATTCAAATGATACAATGCCCCCCACAGAGCTCCAATTTCAACCCAATTGAACAAATCTGGTATTTCATAGATAAAAACCTGACAAATCCAAAGTTACTTCCAAAAAACTTTATGCGAGTGTATTAGATACATTTGGAGTAAAATCTCAAACGACACTTTGATTAAATATGTTGAAACGATGTTTAAAACGCTGTCCGCAGTTATTAAAACTAAAGAGGAAACAAAATATTTACTGCTCGCTGAACTCAATCACTTTCACTGAGTTTCTGTGTACTAAATATGAACATTAATAAAAATTTAATGTCTCACTGTGACTTACCTTCCATTGCTCTTTGAAGGTAGTCTGGATGCTAATTTTGAACTTTGTCCTAGCATCTGTACACGGTACTTTACCACCCTAATCCGAAGTCAAAGAAATAAAACACGCCAGATCTTGTTTCATCCATGTATAATAATTTATGAAAATAAATGAAACTCAAACATGACAACGACAAAGTTATCAAGGGCTGTTTATCTATAATTCTGTCCGTTTGTCTGTTCATCTGTCTGGATCCGTCTGCCTATCCCTTATTAAAATACTTCACACAAATCGAAATATTTTTATTATTCAAAATGTCCAAATATGCTATATGTGAAAGCGATTTCTCAATCACCATTAAGTCTACAAAATAAAGTAAATACACTAAGCAATTAGACGTTAAGTTATATTTTCATTACCAAAGAAACGATTATTTTATTGATATAAAACTCTTAAATTAAAAGAGAATTTGCGTCAGCTCCAGAGACTGGTGGCCCATGACAATGATTATTAGGATTGCAGGTATTTTGAAATATTTTATCCTTCAGAAGCTGTCCAAAAAGAGTTTATACCTGATGTAACTTCACAGAAACCAGAAAGTATACAGAAGTTTGAAAATACTTTATCCTTCAGAAAATGTCCAAAGAAGATCTTACCTGATGTAAATAGGCAGAAATCAGAAAGTATACAGAAGATTTTAAATATTGTATCCTTCACAAGTTGTCCAAAGAAGCTCTCACCTGATGTAACGTGATTTGGTAAGAAATACGAGAAAGTTTTAAATCCAACAGAATTTGACGACTCGTGTCTTGTTGCAATACACTTTTCAATCGTTTTAGATTGTGTTAAAAAGATTCAAGTACCTTATGACTGATTACCTGTGTAGTCGTCAGTGACATTACACAGGTGTTCTAAGATATTTCAGAATTTGTTGAGGTGTTAAATGGATATTTAACTAAATCGTAAACATTTCCTACCTTGCTTTATTAAAATAGTACGATTTGATTAATTGGCTGAACCATTAAAAGCTTTGTTTTTGTTGTTAATATTAAGGTTATGATTATATAATTGAACAAGGATTTTTTTGGTTTACCTTGTTAAAATCATGAATGTGACTCTTCGGCTGAAAACACAAAGAACTATGTTTTAGTGACAAACAACAAGAATATGTAGTTGGAACAACAAAAGGTTTTAGTACAATAACAAACAACAATAATATATAGTAGGAACAAACAAAAGGCTTTATTACAAGGACAAACAATAATAATATATAGCAGGAACAAACAAAAGGCTTTATTACAATGGCAAACAACAATAATGTATAGTAGGAAGAAACAAAAGGCTTTATTACAATGACAAACGACAATAATATATAGTGGAAACAAACAAAGAAGTTTGTTCCAATGACACATCTTCTCAATAATATCAGTTGTGTAACACAAAAGCAGACTTAGATGGCATAATAAACAAAAATAGCACGTAACATTTTTCACTGAGTTTAAGTAAAACTAATGCATTGTGTGATTTAATGATTGTCCAAGAATAGCTTTGAAGCACTTGAACTGCAGAGCATGAAAATCAGAACTAAAATTACAAGTTATGCTTTGTTGAATATACATTTGTGTTGGTTCCTCAGATAAACTGCCAATATCGTGTACGTGTTGTTTTTTTTTGGTGTGATTTTTTCTCCCTAGCTTAATTCAATAATACACACAGTGAAATGACACATGGTTACACTTCCCATGGTATTCATCGTGTCACAACGACGTAGAAATTGCACGTTTAGGGACGCCCAGCAGAATATAATTCCACATAAAGGGACAACAGGTAAACAGATGAATGTATGAGAATGAGGACACACTATGACCTTTGAAATTGTCTCCCAACATTAATTAATCTATGTGACCAGTAAGTTAAAGTTTGTCTTACGGTAATGAAAGGAAAACCAAAGCAGTAAAAGGCATAGGCTCGCTAGCATGAAATATTTATTAACTTAAGCCTAAAAGAAATACAAGTCATGTTATTCACGGATTGAAAACTGTAGTTGTTATAACACTGAAAACGTATTTTAAAAAGTGAGAAAATATTTATTATCTGAACTCACAAACCTATCACACTTGGGCCGTTCTTGTGATACTATATACATAAAGATAGGTAATTCAATAGGATACAATGCACAAACCAAAATCATACTGTTCGATGTAAAGCGATATCCAAAAGAAACGTAAAATGCTCTGGTGATACTATAAATATATATAAACAAGCAAACTCAGTCTGTTTGGGTGATATTATATATATACATGTTAACCAATCAAAATCAGGTTTTTCTGTTAATGTAACATATACATGACAACTAGTCAAAATCAGGTAATCAATATGATTCAATGTATAAACCAAAATAAAATAAACGGCTCAATGTAAAACAATAGGAAATCAAGTCAAACTGTATATATACCAGTCAAACTATATTTATACATATATATATATATATACACCAGTCAAACTATATTTATACATATATATATATATATACCAGTCAAACTATATTTATACATATATATATATACCAGTCAAACTATATTTATACATATATATATATACCAGTTAAACTGTAACACTTCAATAATATGCAATGCATAAACCAAATTCAGAAGGTTCAATCTGATTCAATATGTAAACAAGTCTAGATAATCACCAAAAATAATGATAACCTATAATCAGAATATTATAGGCGTGAACGTCTTGTGAATTACGTTCTTTTCCAAGCAGTAAGTTTTATACACATGCACAAAAAGTTTGATAATTCATCATATAATACGTAAAGCACCTAAAATGTGTACTTGTATTGTTTGTATGTTTTTCTTGATGGAACTAAATGTATAGATAGTTATTTAGCTAGATGGGTCTCAAACAACTTAATATAATTTCATTTTTCTTTTTATCCTATGGAAGGATATTTTATTCTGTTTTCTATTTTGTAGAACGGTGTTTTATTTTCATCACGTGGGACGTTATTTCATTGTGTTTTTTCATTATGTGGGACGTTATTTCATTGTGTTTTTTCATTATGTGGGACGTTATTTCATTGTGTTTTTTTCATCATGTGGAACGTTATTTCATTGTGTTTTTTTCATCGTATGGGACGTTATTTCATTGTGTTTTTTTCACCATGTGGGACGTTATTTCATTGTGTTTTTTTCATCACGTGGGACGTTATTTCATTGTGTTTTTTTCATCACGTGTGACGTTATTTCATTGTGTTTTTTTCATCACGTGGGACGTTATTCCATTGGTTCTTTCATCATGCGAAACGCCATTTATTGTTGTTATTTAACAACAATAATAACGTGTGACGTTATTTCATTGGTTCGTTCATCATGCGAAACGCCATTTATTGTTGTTATTTTTTCTTCGTAGAAATAATTGTTTATTGATTTCTTTTTCATCATGTGAAACGATATTTTATTGGGTCTTTCATCATCGTGTAAAATGTGGATGTGATTTGGAATTTTCAACAACATCAACGTTTCTTGACACACACATCTTAGCTTGATTATCTTGACCTCTTTCACTGATCTGGTTTACTCTACATAGATAAGTTCCACGCTGTTAGAAAAGCAAGTAGGTTCAAGAAATTAATTTAAGACAAAGAAGCAATACCCTATAACCATAGTGCCTTCGGAAGGTGGGCCTATGATTGCCCTTGAAGAAGAAAGGCCCACCTTTCGAAGGCACTAGGGTTATAGGATATTGCATCTTTGTCTTAAATTGATTTCTTGAACCTACTTGCTTTTCTGACTTCATTAAAATATCTTAACTTAACTTACCCAATCCAGGTAACTGTACTTTTCGATTTCCTAACATTTTAGGTGATTCTCTCCTTGAGTATCTACAAGAACATTTAACATTTCTTAATGGACACCCAGTATTTTCAGAAGATAAAATAAACGCTGTCATACCTTTGAGCACTTCCATTAGTGAATCTATTTAATTTTTAAAAATTTATTTTAACATCAATGACCATCAAAGAGCTCGATATGTCTGCTTTTCAAAACTCGAAAACAATATTTTAAATCAGTTTCATATCTTGTAGCCATCCATAAATCAGCCGTACCCTTCTGCATTGTTGTATTTGTACCCTGCGTAAATAAATTTTCGATATCATAGCCCATAATCAGCCAAACCTTTCTGCATTGTATTAGTTTAGCCTAGCTTTAAGTGTCATTCCCCTTAATAAGTCATACGGTTGTACTGGCGTATCTTACGCCCGTACAGTTTCAGAAAATAGTCATCCTTCAAATATTGGAGGGACATAACCTATTGCAGGGTATGCAAGCAGGTAATGACAACAAATACTATGCTTTTAAAACAACGTATATTCAACATTGCAATTTTTGTATAGTTCTTGAATATGATACGTTGAGACTATTGCAAAAATATTATTATTATTATATTTTGTTTATTCTTTTGCAGTAAATGAAAACTTGGGAATGACGTCAGAAGCGTTTTTGTCACTTTCAGTTCACAGAGCGCCCCCTTTAGTTACACCTGCTTCCGAAACTAAAAATGCGATCGGTGGGGAAAAGGGCGGTATTATAAAATAACAAGCTTCCAAAACAAGTATGTGACCAGAATCTCGAGGAAATTAGTGTAGGGTCAACTCACTTCCAATCGGCTCTTATTCACGCGTCGTGTACCAATGACGGATTTCTTTTCATGACCAGATAAAAGTTTAAACTGTAGACCTGAATGTGTTTCTTTGTTGTAGCAGGGCTAAAAAGCCGGCAAGGAAAACAGACTTAACTCTTGGCACACCAAAAGAAAGAGCGAAAAAAAAAAGGAATTTCAGGCAAATTTCAGTAAACTGTCCCTACAGAGACTTTTCCACAAGTTTTCAAATAGGAAATTGTCGATAATTTACGATTACCACTGCTAGCCCGATAACTCCGTTCCCAGTAAACATATGCTCTACGCCCAACTGTTACAATAATCCTCTGTTCCCAGCACGTATTAGACCTTTTCATATCTGCCAAGGCGATCAATAAGTACAGCATAGAATACGGTGCGAGGTATGAAAAACGATAAAGAAACGAAATTAAGTTTATTTGGGCGGCGACAGAAAAGCGATACTTGGGCGCTCTGCTCTATTCTCGCTGCTTCTGAACCCGTAATTTGAACGTTTCTTAATGATACGCACAACCCAGAAGCATGGCCAACAGTGTTACTCTGGAATGCGAAATTATTGGCGGGAAGACTTTTATCAGAAGTTATTACGTCAGAGCTCGCTATCTATGCGATTTCTAAGCCCACGAATTGCCGATCGGTTTGATTAGATTCGCTGTAGCAATGTAAGTTACCCGAGCTATGAAATAGTGTAATATGTGTAAGTCGTAATACAAATTTCATAAACGTCAACATAAAGCGATTTTCTACGAGTAGCTATTCTCGATAGGTATTCGTGCGTTTACAGATCAAGTACGCCTGGAAGGCCAACACACAGATACACGTATACATAGATAGACAGAATATAAAATGTATATTAAATTTGCAAAGGTGAAAGGAGAGATAGTTCTTTTTAATTTCTTTATACGAGAAATATATTTTGAAAACTCGTAAGCAGTGATTTACTTTCTCGAGGTATTATTAAATCATTGTTCTATCAAATGACAGTTACACGGTCCTTTCTTCTGTTATGGAACAGTTACACGGTTCTTTCTTCTGTTGTGGAACAGTTACACGGTCATTTCTTCTGTTATGGAATAGTTACACGGTTCTTTCTTCTGTTGTGGAACAGTTACACGGTCCTTTCTTCTGTTATGGAACAGTTACACGGTTCTTTCTTCTGTTGTGGAACAGTTACACGGTCATTTCTTCTGTTATGGAACAGTTACACGGTCCTTTCTTCTGTTGTGGAACAGTTGCACGGTCCTTTCTTCTGTTATGGAATAGTTACACGGTTCTTTCTTCTGTTGTGGAACAGTTACACTGTCCTTTCTTCTGTTATGGAACAGTTACACGGTCCTTTCTTCTGTTGTGGAACAGTTACACGGTCCTTTCTTCTGTTGTGGAACAGTTACACGGTCCTTTCTTCTGTTGTGGAACAGTTACACGGTCCTTTCTTCTGTTGTGGAACAGTTACACGGTCCTTTCTTCTGTTATGGAACAGTTACACGGTCCTTTCTTCTGTTGTGGAACAGTTACATGGTCCTTTCTTCTGTTATCACTGTTCTTTCTTCTTCACAAATTGTCTTTTACCTCCTTCATGTTTCACTTTTCCACTTTTTCACGAATGTAATCCACCACTAAGAAAACGTGGCTTTCTAGTTTATATTCCCAAATAAGTGTTTTCTCGCAATAACATGAGATTCGGGGATTTAGATACCAATTAGAATATTTGGTTGAAGAACGGGTGACATAAGAGAATGTGGCTGAATAAAGATGGGAAGAAGCAGAACTAAAAAATCACTTTTTTTTTTACCTTCTGTTAGTCCTGTCTTTCAGCCACCTACCGAGGTAACTGTAAAATACTGATACAAGCCTTGGAAATAATACCAATTGAATTAAATAAAGCTGATGGACTATGCATGGACTATGCACATATACAACTACATACACGGAACAACTGCCTCTAGTCAAATAAGCTTGTCACTTAACAGGATAAATGATTTAAGGACGTTAACCTGTTAATCAGAGCCCAATCATAGGTAAACGACATCATGTGAATTGTGAACTAGAAACTCTTAGAAATGTCTCTTTTTCTGGTTACTACAACCAAACAGGCTGATGAGAACACAGATTTACCCAAAATAATAAACAGCAGCAAACTAACAAAACGTAACGTTCTTAAGATAGAGGTTGGAGACATTATGTTTTGCTGAATTAGAATAATGCATATTAAAAGCACTATATCTGGACCTAGTGGTTAGTGTAACGGTCTGCGTATCGAAAGGTTCGTGCACACAATATGCTGCGAAATAAGTCTTATACTTTAAATTATGGGCACAGTGAAAACCTAACAATCAATCCCGATATTTGAATTAGAGATGCGGTGTAGGGCGTATGCTGCTGACTGGCTCCCTCTTCAGTCAGGAGTTTGAATTAGAGAAGACTGTTCTTAAACCTTAAGGGTTTATTAGCTAACCCTTTACCACATTTATCGCAGTAAGGAACAAAGCGTTTAGGCTGAAAATACAGAATCACTTTTTTAAATTTTAGTTACCCTGATGTTTTAGTTGATTTTTGTTATCCTGTCACTTAAAAATGATGATTAAGAGACGTTTATTTATCAATAAAGACAAAAAAGTAATCTATTTTCATACACGCAACAGAATTGATCTTCGGGTCCATCTCTTGCGTCACAACTTGTTGAGAGCTATATTTGTTTTATCAAATATCCCCAGAAATCTATCAAAAAAGTTCATAAGTCTGAAGTATTATTGTATCAGTGACACGAACCTCTATATAAGTTATACGTAATATTTTTATAACTATACTACCATAAAGACAAAAAGAAAAGTGAAAAAAAAATATAGTGAATTGATCTGATGAAACAAACACACATACCAGGAAAATAGTGAGGTGGAATATAAATACGCTATAGAAACAAACACACATACCAGGAAAATAGTGTGGTGGAATATAAATACGTTATAGAAACAAACACACATACCAGGAAAATAGTGAGGTGGAATATAAATACGCTATAGAAACAAACACACATATCAGGAAAATAGTGTGGTGGAATATAAATACGTTATAGAAACAAACACACATACCAGGAAAATAGTGTGGTGGAATATAAATACGTTATAGAAACAAACACACATACCAGGAAAATAGTGTGGTGGAATATAAATACGTTATAGAAACAAACACACATATCAGGAAAATAGTGTGGTGGAATATAAATACGTTATATACATTCAGATAATTATATTTTATTTCAAAATCTACAAAAAATAAATTATCACGCTTATTGACCCAACCACAGTGAATGAACGGTTTACAAAAATACGGCCCGGCATGGCCAGGTGGTTAATGCGTTCGACCCGTATTCTGAGGATCGCGGATTCGAATCCCCTTCGCACCAAACATGCTCGCCCTTTCAGTTGTGGAAGCGTTATAATGTGACAGTCAATCCCACTATTTGTTGGTAAAAGAGCAGTCCAAGAGTTGGCGGTGGGTGGTGATGACTAACTTTCTTCCTTCTAGTCTTACACTGCTAACTTAGGGACGGCTAGCGCAGATAGCCCTCGTGTAGCTTTGCGCGAAATTCAAAAACGAACAAGGATGAACAAAATTACAGGAACTTTAAATAACTTTTACTATTTTCGTTTTGTTAATTTACTCGCAAGTGTGATTTACTTTGATTTATTATTCGAATAATAATCTATGTTCTAGAAAAAATCATGTTTGAACTTTCTATTTCTAGTGGTACTTTTAATTAACACAAACTTCCACGTTTTTTTTTTCTGAGTATTATTCATGAATATTTAAATTAACAGAATCACGGATGACTAAATTATTTTTTATGCTATCTGGAAATATATATATATATATACATGATTAGAAAGTGTCTTAACATACCTTTCAATTGTTTCTCATGCCGGTTTGATTTAGTCTCCTCAGTTAAAACTGAGAAAAAAAAAAAAAAAAAAAATCCCTACTTTACTAACTTTATATATTATAACTTGCGCTCCGATATATCAGGTGAGAAAATACCTTTAAAAATATCAGCAAAACTGTCATTCAAAATACAGGGTGTCGCAAGAGTGGCGCGCAATAATTTTTTCTCTAACTGTTTGTTGGTTTTTGAATTTCGCGCAAAGCTACCCGAGGGCTATCTGCGCTAGCCGTCCCTAATTTAGCAGTGTGAGACTAGATGGAAGGCAGTTAGTCATCACCACCCACCGCCAACTCTTAGGTTACTCTTTTTACCAAAGAATAGTGGGATTGATCGTAACATTATAACGCTCCCACGGCTGAATGGGCGAGCATGTTTGGTGAGATGGGGATTCGAACGCGCGATCTTCGGATTACGAGTCGAGTATCTTAACCATCTGGACATGGTTGTTTTTTTTTAATGGCAATAAGGAGTAATTATATTTTGTTTATTCTAATAAATGTTCGAATTGCTGGTCATTAATGCCTAAGCATTTATTGATTCCAAGCTGATGGTAGTCAGCAACTTGAACATTTGTCTTCGTAAAGAAAAAAGTAAGTAATTTGTTACTGTTATTCAAAATACTTTTGAGCGCGCTTTTTTGTAGACCAGGTTTGGGAATACAAACTGTAACTTTATTAATCAGGATTCTTTTGCGATGATATCACGACATTACGTTGTCATGAGTGACAACAAGTGTTGAAGCTGGAACAGTGGAAGTTATTTAGTTTGTACCACACACAAACACAGAAGTATATACAGTCATGTGAAAAAGTTAGGACACCTTATGAAAGCCTGTGTATTTTTGTAACATTTTTGGATATATAAATATTTAATATCAATTTTAACAATACTGAGAGATTATAGGAATATAACTAAACAATTAAAACTGAAGAAAAGACTTTTCAAGATCTTCTGTAAGTGTAATTTTACAAAAATACATATTCTAACTGAGGGTAATACACAGACTTTCATTGGGTGTCCTAACTTTTTCACATGACTGTATGTATTTGAATTCATAACACCACACCTACATAATTCACTGCAGTAGAATTTAAACACTTTTATACCTACTGAACCGTTTTTTGAAGAAAAAAAATGTTAATTTTAACACATGAAGATATTGAGAATGTTGTTTTAATTGTATCTTAATTAACACAAATTTAATATAAGTGGTAGATTTATGTTGATATTTAAGAATCTCGGAACACAAGGAAGAACTAAAAAATAATATATACTGACAGAGATCTTTTTGATAGCAGACTTGTTTTTATGTCGATCTATCAAAGTATCATAAAACTGCATAAAGAAGTTGACCAAACCTCACAAAGGTAAAGCAAGAAGTTAACCAAACCTCACAAAGGTAAAGCATGAAATTAACCAAATCTCACAAAAGTACAGTAAGAAACTAACCAAACTACACAAAGTTAAAATAAGAAATGAACCAATCCTCATAAAGGTACAGTAAAAAATTAACTAAACACCACGAAGGTAAAGTAAGAAATTAACCAAATTACACAGAGATATAGTGACTGAAATGTTTTATTTTATTATAACTTACGAAATATTTGGTATATAGGAAAAATATGAAAATAATATAACAAGTCAGTTAAGTATTAACTGAGCTATCGTTTTGTGTACTTTGTCATTTACGAAGTTAATGATGAAACGAAAAAACACCTAGTACTCGTTGTATCCTGGAAAATATTTTGTAGCATAGGCATTCCTCGCAAATGATATCGAGGAAGTAGACCTTGTACACGTGGTTGGTTAGGCACTGTAAAGTTCGTTAACAGAGCTGCTCAAAGAAAGAGATATGACAGGATAAGATGTATGATTTGTGCATTACGAGACTTGACCTGCGATAAGGTGTTTTGACCGGAGTATATATAACAGTAAATTTACTGGTCATGCTCAGAGAAGACTGGCAGATAAGACAAGGCTTAGAATGAGAAAGGCCTTTACGAAGTATCAAATCGTTCTAGTTTGATACACAGGTTATTCGAACTAAGTATTTGAAGATCGTCAGTTATTTCTATCACAGCAGGTATTCATGTCCCACTAGAGCAAAGTACTTCATAGTTTGATGGTTAACTTATAAGGTTTGAGATACGAATATTTGATTACGTTCTGAACATTTATACTGCAATATATTGTTGGCAAAGGTTCAGTTGAAACAACTTTAATTATGTAAAGGTTTAAATTTCATAGTTTATTTCGGGCGTTATGGGAAACATGACACTTTGGTACGAGATCAACAGATCGAAAAATAACAAACCTGTACACTGTTGGCCAAAATCTTAAAGCCAATGAACATGAAGAAAAAATATGCATTTTGCGTTGTAAGACTCAACCACTTATTTGAGTAGAGCTTCGAAAGATGAAAATAAGAAAATGGAAAATAAAAAAACCTTTTTTAGCATTTAATAGGGAAAATGTGAACACTACGAAATTAGCCTAAATACTAGCTGGCCAAAAGTTTAAGACCATACCAAAAAGAAGTCCTAAAAAGGGTAGGAAATGTCCAAAAAGAGATCTCAGTCGTGAATTGCACAGCTGTCATTGCGAATAACTTCAAACATTCGCTTTGGCATGGTCGATATAAGCGTTTGCAGAATGGCTGGCTGGAATGTTATTCCAAGTGGTGAAGATGGCTTCACGAAGATCGTGCACTGTTTGGAATTGACATCCATTTCTATAGACGTTCATTGTCATGCACCCCCAAACATTTTCAATGGGATTCAGTTCGGGCGAATACGCTGGATGGTCCAAAAGAATCACGTTATTCGCCATGAAAAAGTCATTTGTTCTGCGGGCATTGTGGATTGCAGCGTTGTCCTGCTGAAAGATCCAGTCATTTCCACACAAGCGAGGGCCTTCAGTCAATAAGGATGCTCTCTCCAACTTGCCAATGTAGCCAGCTGTTGTTTGACGCCCCTGTATAACCTGATGCTCCATTGTTCCATGAAAGGAGAAAGCATCCCAGGTCATGATGGAACATCCTCTACTGTGTCGTGTAGAAAATGTCTCCGGTGGGATATCCTTATCGTTCCAGTAACGTTGGAAGCCATCTGGACCATCCAGGTTAATGTTTTTCTCATCAGAGAACAAAACCTTCGTCCACTTTTCTACGTCCCATGTTTGGCGCTTCTCAGCAAAGTTTAACTGAGCTGTTTCGTGGTGTGTAAGGAGGTGTGATCTTTCAAGACGATTACGGTTTTTAAAGCCTTTCTCTCGTAGATGCCGTCTCATTGTTCTTGAGCTGCATTCTGCGTCCGCAAGGGCCTTAATCTGATTCAACGATCTTGCGTGTTGCCAGACAACCCGTCGAATCCTCCTGCTCAACGCCGGCAAAATTTTCTTGGGCCGACCACATATTCTCGTTCCGTATCCCTCAGGGTCTTTTAAGAAATTTGCAACAGCAATTTTACTACGCCCAATCTCATCAGCGATGGCACGTTGAGAGAGACCTTACCATGTTCAGACTCTGTCAACCTTTTTGCCTTTGCCATGTTTTTATCCACTGTAACACAGGAGATGTCAGTGGGAGATGTTGACAACGCTGATGCTTGAACATAAATGACTAAATTTCGTTACGTGTTTACCGATTTACGCTTTGTTTCAGTATGGTCTTAAACTTTTGACCAGCTAGTATTTAGGCTAATTTTATAGTGTTCACATTTTCTCTATTAAATGCTAAAAATGTGTTTTATATTTATTTTCCTTTTTCTTATCTTTATCTTTCGAAGCTCTACTCAAATAAGTGGTTGAGCCTAACAACGCAAAATACATTGTTTTTTCCTTATGTTCATTGGCCTTAAGATTTTGGCCAGCAGTGTATAAAGGTTAAAACTATCCCCGCATAGTGTTTTGTCTATGTGTTTTATCAAGGTATTTTCTCCAGGTGGTTTATCAGAGTGCTTTGTCTACGTTTTCTATCAAAATATTTCACCCAAGTGTTTTATCAAGATGTTTTCTTTTGGTGTTATGTCTACGTGTTTTATCAAAGTGTTTCGTCTAGGTGTTCTATCAAGATGTTTTGTCTATGCGTTTTATCAGGATGTTTTCTGTGGGTGTTTTGTTTAGGTGTTTCATCAAGTTATTTTCAATAGGGTTTTTTACGTGTTTTATCAAGATGTTTTTTATAGGTGTTTTGTCTAGGAGTCTTATAAATATGTTTTGTCTAGGAGTTTTATAAATATGTTTTGTCTAGGAGTTTTATAAATATGTTTTGTTTAAGTGCTTTATTAAGATGTTTTTATAGGTGTCTTGTCTAGTATTGGGTTGAGGAATAATTCGTAAGCGTTTTTTCAAGTTAAAAAATATATTCATAAATGAAACGCTTTCGCAAATTATTTCATGTCATTTGGTAGATAATTTTTTGCTCTAATAGATGGTGTGTTTGATTTTCATATGTCTTTAATTTTTGCTTTCATTTTCAGCTCATTAAATGGAATGTCAAGTGGACAAAATCGAGCATTTTCGACACCATCTGCTTTTCGCATTTAATTTCTGGCAATTTCGTTTACAACAATGCATACTATATACCTAGGTATTACATGAAATAACGTATCATAATAAATGTTTTGGGTGTAATGTGTTCATGCATTGAAGTATTGTATAGTCTTGCATGTAATGCTTGAATGAAATTATTTAAAAACGCTCACGAATTATTCCTCAACCTAATATTTTTATCAAAATATTTTCTATAGGTGATTTATCTAGGTGTTTTATCAAAATATTTTTGTAGGTGTTTGTTTAGGAGTTTTATCAAGATGGTTTGTCTAGGTGCTTCATCAAAATAATTTCTATAGGTGTTTTATCAAGATATTTTTAAATATGTTTTTCCTAGGTGTTTTATCAAGATATTTTCTATAGGTGTTTTGTCTAGGAGATTTATCAAGATGTTTTGTCTAGGAGTTTTATCAAGATGTTTTGTCTAGGTGTTTTATCCAGATATTTTCTATAGGTGTTTTGTCTAGGAGTTCTATCAAGATGTTTTCTATAGGTGTCTTGTCTAGGAGTTTTATCAAGATGTTTTCTATGGGTATTTTGTCTAGGAGTTTTATCAAAATATTTTCTATAGATGGTTTATCTAGGTGTTTTATCAAAATATTTTTATAGGTGTTTTGTTTAGGAGTTTTATCAAGATGGTTTGTCTAGGTGTTTCATCAAAATAGTTTCTATTGGTGTTTTATCAACATATTTCCTATAGGTGTTTTGTCTAGGAGTTTTATTAAGATGTTTTCTATAGGTGTTTTGTCTAGGAGTTTTATTAAGATGTTTCCTATAGGTGTTTTGTCCAGTAGTTGTATCAAAATATTTACTATAGGTGTTTTGTCTAGTAGTTTTATCAAAATATTTTCTATAGGTGGTTTATCTAAGTGTTTTATCAAAATATTTTTATAGGTGTTTTGTTTAGGAGTTTTATCAAGATGGTTTGTCTAGGTGTTATAGGTATTTTGTTTAGGTGTTTTATCAAGATATTTTCTATATGTGTTTTGCTTAGGTGTTTTATCAAGATATTTTCTATAGGTGTTTTGTCTAGGAATTTTATCAAAATGTTTTCTATGGGTATTTTGTCTGGATGTTTTATCAAGATATTTTCTATAGGTGTTATGTCCAGGAGTTTTATCAAGATGTTTCGTACAAGTTTTTTATCAAGGTATTTTCTATAGGTGTTTTTTAGTGTTTTATCAAGATGTGCTCTATAAGTGTTTTGTCTAGGAGTTTTATCAAGATGTTCTCTATAGGTGTTTTGTCTAGGTGTTTTACCGAGATGTTTTCTAAAGGTGTTTTGCCTAGGAATTTTAGTAAGATATTTTCTATAGGTGTTTCGTCTAGGATTTTTATTAAGATGTTTCGTCTAAGTGGTTTATCAATATATTTTCTATAGGTGTTTTTTCTAGGTGTCTTATCAAGATGTGTTCTAGAGTTTTTGTTTAGGTTTTTTCAAGATATTTTCTATATGTGTTTTGTTTAGGAGTTTTATCAAGATGTTTTCAATAGGTGTTTTGTCTACGGGTTTTATCAAGATGTTTTGTACAGATATTTTATCAAGATATTTTATATGGATATTTTGTCTAGGAGTTTTATCAAGATGTTTTGTCTAGGTGCTTTATCAAGGTATTTTCTATAGGTGTTTTGTCTAGGAGTTTTATCAAGATGTTTTGTCTAGGTGTTTTATCAAGGTGTTTTCTATAGGTGTTTTGTCTAGGATTTTTATTAAGATGTTTCATCTAAGTTTTTTTTTAGGTGTCTTATCAAGATGTGTTCTATAGGTCTTTTGTCTAGGTGATTTTTCAAGATATTTTCTATAGGTGTTTTGTTTAGGAGTTTTATCAAGATGCTTTCTATAGGTGTTTTGTCTAGTTGTTTTATCAGGGTGTTTTCTACAGGTATTTTGTCTACGGGTTTTATCAAGATGTTTTGTACATATGTTTTATGAAGATATTTTCTATAGGTGTTTTATCAGGATGATTTCCATGGATGTTTTATCTAGACTATAAAAGGAGAACTAATTAAACTACAACATTTCACTAACTTTATGACTGAAAGAAAACAAATACGTAGAGAGAAGTTAGTAGTTTCGGTATAATGAAACTAAGTAAACTATTTAAACATTTTCTTGCATATACAATCTAATTTTGCGTTTGACAAAAATTGCGCCAGCGAATGGATTATCACCAGGTGTTGTAGAATGCTCATTTTGTGAGGGATTATTATTATAATGAAATAACATTCCGAATGCGTTTAAGCATCGCCCTCTTCAGGAAAGCTACAGTATCACACTTTGTTTTTAATTGACCATTTACTTGTATTACAAAAATCTAAAACGTTAGTACTTATTACGTGTATGTAAATATGTTAACCCACTAGTTCTTATTATGAGATCTAGTATTCTCCAGATTGAAGAAGCAGTTTATTTTTTAAAGTGCTAAGAACTAAAGAACAAAAGCAAACACACTGTGGTAACATGTAAGAAAGTACAACTGTAAAACATGGTTTTTACCCTTAATTTGTGCACCTATAATAATAGGTAATCTCTACATTTAGCCCTCAATATAATGATACACACATAAAGTAAACCAATAGCCTGGCTCCTATGATTACGCTCTTGTGATTTAGTGCTAAATTACAGATATTTCGCAGATCTAACAATTACCACTACACATAAATCTAATAATGATGGTGATCACGCACCAGAGAGGAGTTTTCTTATTGTATCTCTTTACAACCAATAATATGATGCTGCAACCTGACCAATGTCTTATTACTTCCCAAGACGTGGACTAAACCCCCAAACCTCCTAGAATACAGCTTTATTCTAGAAATCCATTAGTCTGAAATAGCGAAATTTTCACCAACGAATAATTGTATGTTCCCTCGAGTATATTAAAATTTCACTTCTGCTCTCTGTCGCTCTTTCTCTTTCTCTCTAATGCAAAAACATGTGAAGTTCACATGAGACCATTACAAGAGTTGGGGGAAACCTGAGAACATGCTACAGATATTCTGAGCTCTTTATCGGCGATCATAAATCAAACAAGAGTTCCAACAAACCAAAATGAATGTTTTAATAGAAGCTTAAGAACTTCAGGTTTCATAAATATAGTTGGTTTCCCCTTGAAGAAAAATTCCCCATGCTTGGATACAGTAGGCGATCGATTTACAGGCGTCATTATAAAAGGTTATTATATATGTATATCCACACACGTGCATGAATGTGTGTTTTTTACAGTTGTCACACACACACCAGACAGAACATTGTTTAAATGACGCCCTTGTGTACATATAACAATTATTTGATTTCTAGTTTCACAGAAGCAAGAAATATTTAGAATAATGCAGCTTTACTCTGTAAATAAACGAAGTTTTTCAAGCATTAATAACACTACAAGGAAAAGCTAGCAAAGCGAGGAAAACTGCTACATTGGGAAAATACAACAGTTCCACAAAACAAACACTGACACAAAACAGGAAATTGGCTACAGGTTGTTAAAACAGTCAATAAAAACATCCAGTTAATGAATTTTAGGGTAAAAATACTTGTTTGTTATTAACCACTTTTCTTTAGAGAAACAATTATTCCAGGGTTGTGTTTCAGTCTTTATACGTTTAGTATTTCAAACAAAGTTGATACGTTTGTATTAATATTATCTACCTTAACCGTGAATTAAGTTGTCGTACATATAAAGACATGGAACTTATCTATCCAGTTTGAATGTATTTGTATGTGATTATCTTTTACCCTCAAGTACAAAGTATTGTACGCCGGAAATAAAATTAATAATCCCGTCCAATGAAATTGTGTTGAGAACTTTATTTCTGGGTTTTTGGGTTATTTTTATTTATAATTATTTTCTAGTAACTTTGAAATATGAAATAATTAAATATATTACAATGAAGACGGCCCGGCATGGCCAAGTGCGTTAAGGCGTTCGACTCGTAATCCGAGCGTCGCGGGTTCGAGTCCCGGTCGCACCAAACATGCTCGCCCTTTCAGCCGTGGGGGCGTTATAAAGTGACGGTAAATCCCACTATTCGTTGGTAAAAGAGTAGCCCAAGAGTTGGCGGTGGGTGGTGATGACTAGCTGCCTTCCCTCTAGTCTTACACTGCTAAATTAGGGACGGCTAGCGCAGATAGCTCTCGAGTAACTTTGCGCGAAGTTCAAAAAAACAAACAAACAGAGTGAAGACGACATCTATTATCCACTTGGATGTAAAACTTTGTTTTGCTGAGCAAGCTTTGTTAATGACAATATCTATTTCAAAAGAACTGGAATTTTCCAACATGAACAGTATGTTATGTGCTCATAGAATAATCAGCCACGTCAAAAATCTTCTAGATATAACTGTACATCTGACCAGAGGCCTGAAGTAACCGATATGCCTGGCCTACCAGTACATTAAAACTTCGCCACGCCTGGCCCACCAGTACATTAAAACGTCGCCGCCTGGCCCACCAGTACATTAAAACTGGCCTATATTTGAAATAATGGATCAGATCAAAAAAGTTCTTAATAATTATTCTAATGTTTACTTAACAAGAAAAGTTAATAAATAAAAACAAAGTAAACTAGTCCTCAATTTCAACTGTTGCTTCTCTCCATATCGACTTATATTATTGAAATCACCTGACTGTCGTACAGACTTTTAATTATTACATATATATATATAAAGAATTGACAATTTTTCTGATATCAGGAAATTGTGACGGCAGAATTCTGGTTTAAACTGTCTTTCAAAACGTTTTACTTTGGTTTTGAAGACAATAAAATCGTCCTAAAATCTGGCTCAAAAACTGGCTCAAGCGTGTCTTGAGTTTATCAAAACGAGTTTCAGCACGAGAATACCAAGTTTGATGTTCTTATTGTTTACGCAACATGAATAATGTGTTATATTATCTTGGATACTAATTTCTATTCTAGATAAATGGAATGTTTTTAAAACATTGAAAAACTTAGGAAAGTCTCTAAGAGAGAGATAAACGTTGTACTGGTGTATACGTTTGCTTTTCTTCTTTATTTGTATTTCAGCTCATAGGACGGTTCTGTAATCAAATTCAACGACAGTGGACCTGTAAGCCTAGCTAGAGGACACAATGACCACGGTTGTTGCTGGTGCCTCTGGGGAAATCAACAAATGGACTTGATAGTCCCCAAGGATGGTCAAGGCACGAGCCAGAGCATTTAGTCACGATACGTTGTATCAGCTTGCTTCTGTGCAGTTCGAAGATGGCTTAAAGTTTTGAAACGTACGAAGTTAAACAATGTTTATTTGGAAATAAAAAATCGCAGATAATTTAAACAGTTTAATAAGTAATATTGAAGTAAAAACCACTTGTTGATATACATCTAATGTTTTCCATAAATCTTATATTCGCTAAGTTTACAGAAGAATTGAAATATTAAATGAACATAAACAAGTAAAGAAATATTTTTTTTAAACTGAGCATAATTATAATTTAAAATAAATTACAGGTTTTGTTGTTTTTTTTTTTTTTTTAAATCTGAGAGGTCGTTGATTCTACGAAGAATTTAAATACATGATCTCACTAATGAACACGTTTTTTGATCATGATCTCGGTCTAATGTGGTTTCAAGTTAGGGCTTGGATGGAATGTAAGTTCTGTTTGATTCAGAGTCACGACAGACAAAGCGTACGTTTATTATCCAAAACCTACAGCCCTGTTGATAATTTGATGTAACTTAACGATATAGGAAATGTTGTCATATGTTTTCATAAACTAGCAGCTATATTCAAACGTTTTAGTAGTTGTGTTGTGATTGTCCGTCTAAAGTGACCAATTGTCAGTGATTGTCTATCTAAAGTAACCAAATAGTTATCCACTGTCCGTCTAAAGTGACCAAATGATTAGTGACTGTGTATCTAAAGTGACCCAATCATTAGTTACTGTCCTTCTAAAGTAACCCAATAGTTGGTGGCTGTCCATCTAATATGACCCACTAATTAGTAGCTGTCCGTCTAAAGTGACCCAATAGTTAGTGACTGTCCGTCTAAAGTGACTCAATCATTATTGACTCTCCATCTAAAGTAACCCAATCATTAGTGACTTTCCGTCTAAAGGGACCCAGTAATTAGTAATTACCCGTATAAAGTGACCCAGTCTTGCAACCACGTCACAAATGATTGGATCACTTTAGACGGACAGTCATGAATCATTGGGTCACTAATGACTAGATCACCTTGTACAATGAAAGTAGCCCAATCATTAGTGACTGCCAGTCTAGACTGATCCAATAATCAGTGACTTCTCGTCTAGCGTGACTCAATGACTGATGACTGTCAGTTTAAAGTGACCCAGTCTTGCAGCTAATTCTTCCTTCACGTTAATCATCCTCCGAAATTGGTTGTACTTGTATAACTGAAATGTACACGCCATTCTACAACTTTGGTAGCTAGATTGGATTGGTAAATACTGAATCCGCTGCTCACGTGACCTTACTTTTAATAACCATATGCGTGCTGTCAGTAAATGCAAAATAACGGTCTTTCTTTTTCCTTTTTTTATTTGGGTCTTACCTCCAAGCTGCTTGCCTGTACAGCGACCTCGTACGAAATAAAAGCACGTTAAATGTATTTTACAAGTTTAACACTTTTATCACTTAATCTTTTAAAAAACGATAGCTAATTAAATCAAAACTATGAAACAAATGTATTTGTTTCTTGTTAAACACAAAGCTACACAGTTGACTATCTGTTCTGTGTCCACTAAGGCCACGGGGTCAGGACCGACGCAAGTGCAATAGAAGCGTTATTAAATCATGCATGAGATTTTCATAAATACAAACGTAAATGCTCCCTTTCATAATCACTTAGTCCAAATCACTAAAATATGTGTTTTTATGTTTGAGTCCACCCGAATTTTTTTCTATTATAAATTAATTGCGAAAACAATATGGTTTTTAATCCTATATTTTGAGTTTTGGAAAGAGAGTGAGTAATACCCACCGCCTCAATTGAGGCTTCTTTTAACTGAATTGGAGAACTTACGGTTACTTTTATAACGCGCCTACAGCTGAAAGTGGGTAGCATGTTATGTGCCACGACATTGTCTCGAACCCAAGACTCACGGATTCTCAATCTGATATGTAAACTTTTAAAGTAAATTTGGGACCATATAATGAACGTATTATTCGATTAACTGACTTGAAAGTTTTCATAACAGACAATTGTTTTGAATTTCGCTCAAAGCTACATGAGTGCTATCTGCACTAGCCGTCTCTAATTTAGCAGTATAATACTATAAGAGAGCACGTTTTTCACCACCAACCGCCAACTCTTGGGATACCTTTTTACCAACAAATAATGAAATTAACCGTAACATTATTACGCCTCCACGGCTGAAATGGCAAGTATGTTTGGTGTAACGGGGATTCGAACCCGCGACTCTCAGCTTGCGAGTCGAGCGCCCTTACCGCCTGGCTATGGCAGGACCTAACAAACAACCTATTAAAAATTAATATCTAAAGGTTCTCTTTTATGGGGGCATGCCCCCCGGCAGAACATCATCAATTTGATGGATTTTACAAAGCAATATCCAGGTTTCGATTCCATGCGATGGACACAGCAGACAGTCCATTGTGGCGTTGCTCTAAAAAACAAAAACAGCACTGGAACTCAAAATTCAAAACAACAACAACAACAACTATGCAACAAAATATCCTAAATTATTTGTGAATTTAACAAAAACAAAGAAACAAACAACTGAATCACTTCAAGCTTACCGCTTTCATGTTCCACCTTGTTACCCCTTTTATTAACCTTATTAAATGTTTACTTGCTCAATGTTCGTTATTTTATTATAAAGTAACAATTTTTCATCTTGTTTCAACATTCTTAAAACATCCTAAGAGATTGTATAAGGCTTATTGCATGTATAAGGCTTATTGCATGTATCAAGTTCTTCCACTATTTTAGCTTCAAGAGTATTTATTCCACTTCTGCTTTGAATACACTTTTAAACAGTAACGGTCTGACATGGTCTGATGTTAGGGCGTTAGACTCGCAACCTGCAGAACGTGGGTTCGAATCCTATTACCAAACAAGTTCGATCTCTCATTCGTGGGGTAGCGTTATAATATGACGGTCAATCCCACTATTGGTTGTTAAAGAGTAACCCAAGAGGTGGCGGTGGACGGCGTTAATTATTTGCCTTACCTCCAGTCTAGTTTATAATTTAGGGACAGTTATCGGAGATAGCTCTCGAGTAGCTTCATGCGAAATTCAACAAATGAAACTAAGTAGGCTTCAGGGCTCTGACACTTCGAAATCACGTTCTTCCGTCTAAAGTAACTATAAAACACTTCTCATATAGACTAACCGAACTAAATCAATCACCGGTAAATGACGCAATACTAAATACAACCAGAAACTAATGTTGTTGTTTTTGTAGCTGTTGCTACAACTTCGTGTCTAGTTTTGTGTTATTCGTAATTCGAGATTACTTTGAGCAGCAGCTGTTGGGAGAATTTGGCAATGCGCAATAAAGAAAAACTGTACATAAATACTGAGCAGCTAACTATTCTATTGGTAGTGTGCTCACTTCCTGTGTTCACATCTGGGTAACAGAAGGGCAACAACAATCAAGCACGGCTGAAAGAATACGCATGCGCAGTTAAAACAACCAATTCCACCATATCGTAAGTTATACAGGATATTCTCTATTTTACTAGGTCTTTACCTATAGACAATAAACCGAGGAAACTATTAAAAACCACGATTAATAAATCAAAACAACCTGTACTCCTAATGTGTTTGTTTGTTTAGAGACAGGTAATTTGTAAATAGCTGGTGTCCAGATAACTGTTCTTACCTAGATCACTTTGTCTTCTCGAAACAATGAGTTCTTGACGAAGGCAAGAGGCAGCGAGGGTAGGGCGATACTCCCCACACTAGAGGGAGCGTGACGAACAGCTTCGACAGGATGTTTGTAGATGGCTCTGTTGAAATAATGCTCTCATTGCCTGTCATCCATTACTTTCGTGAAGTCAGTCGCCTCGAGTTCAAACTTTGTAACTTTAGATCTAGTTCGCAGTCGCACCACCAGGGACATTATTATTCAGATTATATGACAACGGCTTTGTCCATATTGAGTGCATCAAATTCGATGATTTAAGCCAGATGCCAATATTTATATTTCACTACACGAAGAGACCAATTCATATGCATTTCGGGGCCAACAGTGTGCTATCTATTTTATCTCAGAAATCAGTTAATATGTATTTTGGGACCAACAATGTGCTGTCTGTTTCATCCCATAAACTAATACGAATGTGTTTTGGGACGAAAAATGTACTGTCCGTTTCATCCAAGGAACTAATACAAATGTATTTTGGGACCAACAATGTGCTGTATAATTCATTCAGATATACATCCGACTTATTGACCAACCCATCCCAATCTGATGAATTTTGCTCATTGATGTAGGTTATATAAACAAACTCTAGAATGTCAAACATATATTCTTTTTACTGTTACTCTTACTGTTAAATAGAAGCTTTACGCAAATTAAAGTAAAATATTTTCCTACAACTTTCTTATCAAGTGATAATGAGATAATGTCGAATGATACTTCATCTTTAGGCATACTGTGCTGTTACACATTAAAAGTAGACAAAAAAAGGTGATGTTTTCTGACAAGAAACGTCTTTTAGTTTTTTTTATTTTAGTAAATAGTGTTAAAATATTAATTAATAAAACTATTCCGTATAAAAATAGGACTAATAAATGTGTATCATTCTTACTTCTAGAGTTTATTAATGTAGCTATTAACTTTTACTCTTCTCCAGTCAAAAAGGTAAATTTCTGTGTAATAAGAATTATGGATACGGGAAAGTACAATTTACTTTAGGACTACTACTTACTTAGCCTTTGTATAAAATCATTCATTTTTTATGTGAAATATATATTATTTTGCTTTTTGAAGTTAATGATAAAGCTACACAATGGGCTGTCTGTGCTCTGCCCACCACGTGTATCTAAACCTGATTTCTAGCGTTGTAAATCCACGTGCATATCGTTGTGCAACTAGGGGACAGTAATATATATCATATATATATATCGGAAATCATTAAAGTAATTACTAGAATTGATTGCAATATTTTAGTATTTCTGTTTACATAATTACGTGGGTAAATTACATGCTGTTAGGGGTTCTGTGTCCAGCAACGTGTTGGACGTGAAAGCCATTAAATATTTTAGAAAAGTCTTCAGAAAGTAGATCTATCTGCAGTTATAATGTTAAGCTAGTTAGCTACATGACTCATAGTTCCATTAGAAGACAGTTTGAAATAGTGTATAGGTAAAATCAAGGAAGGAAACCAGTTACAACTTTAAGTAATTAAACTATTAAATAAGTTAACAAAGTGGTCAAAGCTTGAAACACTTGTTTTAATAAGTAACCACACTATATGAATAACAGAATGTCAAAAATAAAGCAATTGCTACACCTAACGTTTTCTTATTGATTGGTCACAATTTGTAGATGAAAAAGCTCTGAGTCTTCTTAAGTTCGGTCCAAATGTTTGTATAGTGACCACGAAAGTTTGAAAACGGATTTTTAATTTTCGTCAAAAGTCCAAAATTTTGAGAAATAATAAATTTGGTTTCTTTTCTGTATATCTATTGTCTTATATTCTCACTATACGTAAAATCTAGTTCCTTTGTTCTGAATTTAAGCGCAACGCTACGCGAGGGTTATCTGAAACAGCCCTCCCTAATTTAGCAGTATAGGACTAGAGGGAAGGTAGTTAGTCATCACCACCCACCGCCAATTCTTGGGCTGTTCTTTTACCAACGAATAGTGGGATTGACCGTAACATTATAACTCCCTCACGGCTGGAAGGGCGAACATGTTTGGTGTGAGAAGGATTCAAGTCTGCGACCCTCAGATTACGAGTTAAGCGCTCTATTTATCTGGCCATGCCGGCCATATAAAAATATAGTAATCTGTAGTTTGTATAAAGAATAGGTCCTTAGGAGTTTTGTTTTGTTTTTTCTTTGGAATTTCGCACAAAGCTACTCGAGGGCTATCTGTGCTAGCCGTCCCTAATTTAGCAGTGTAAGACTAGAGGAAAGGCAGCTAGTCATCACCACCCACCGCCAACTCTTGGGCTACTCTTTTACCAACGAAAAAAAAAGTGGGATTGACCGTCACATTATAACGCCCCCACGGCTGGGAGAGCGAGCATGTTTGGCGCGACTCGGGCGTGAACTCGCGACCCTCAGATTACGAAGCGCACGCCTTAACGCGCTAGGCCATGCCAGGCCCCAGGAGTTTTGGTTTTGGCTCTAAAATGTTCTGAATGATAAAGTACTTATAAGGTTGGTACTTTCTGTGGTTCAGGTATCGCTCGACCTACCAGTAAGTTAATATGAAGATATGTGCAATGTGTTTGTCGATATTGGGTGCACGAGTTTGTGTAGTGTTCGGCCAAGTATCAGTTCTTTACACATAACTAAACTTGACTTTAACGGTTGGCACCTGCATGTAACACCGTAATATTTACACGATAAACGTAATGAGACAAAATGTGAGGATAATAAACATGTCGTAATGAGCGTCACAATACTCTACAACTGTGACATCAAATTTTCATAATACATTCAGATATGCTTAACACTGCGACATCTCATGTTTGGTGTTTTACAAGACTGACCAGCAGTCATAAAAAATTTGATATATCGGTCCATCGACACTCACGGTGGTTCTGGACGCTGTGAAAATGACGTAGTTGTGACAACACTAACGACTAAGATTATAGAGAGAATTGAACATGAACATTTTTGGTATGAACATTTCACATCCATGTTTTGTGTTTGCTATACTTGTGTCGTCTGTGGGTTATAGGAACACTACTGTGGTTTCATATGTCTTTCTTCAACAGTATCTCCGTTAATAACACTCTGACAAGGTAAAAACAAAAGGTGTCTGTGATTGGTTCACAGTATTTGTCTATATAAGTAAACAATAGGAATAAAATATGTTTGTTGCTGTTGTAAGTGAACATTAGAAAGAGAAAGTGTTTGTCTGTTATAAGTAAACAATAGGAATATGTTTGTCGCTGTTCTAAGTGAACATTAGAAAAAGAAAGTGTTTGTCTGTTATAAGTAAACAACAGGAATAAAATATGTTTGTCGCTGTTGTAAGTGAGCATTAGAAAGAGAAAGTGTTTGTCTGTTATAAGTAAACAATAAGAATAAAATATGTTTGTCGCTGTTTTAAGTGAACATTACAAAGAGAAAGTGTTTGTCTCTGTCATAAGTAAATATTAGAAAGACATTCTTCGCTCTCTGTTTATCTCCATTAGTTTTATGAAAGTGTTTGAACAACATATTGTTAAAATTAAAGTTTCCACAATAATTACTGTAAGTACACTAGAAACCAGATAAATGGTTGTCTTGTTTAAAACTGGACAGCGTATTTCAAATTCGAATACTTTATCCAATTAGCAGTTTCAAAATCCGTCATCTTTAAAACATTTGTTTAACACATACTATATAATTTCAAAAACGTGAAAAATTCTAACAACTATTACTTTTCTTCCCCTTGAATCCAATTTTAGACGGAATTTCCTCCAACGAAGATACGATTCAGTAGTTGTTTAATACACATTTTGACAATTGACATGAATCTGGTCAAATTCATTTGAATTACGTCTGGTCGTAAATAAAATTACGCGTGATGCAGTATGGGTATCCAACAAAGGCAACAAAAAAACTGCATTTAATCCATCCGCTGAGCTCTTATCTTGGGGCTTGTTTATTTCAGTTATAACAAAGCCATATTGGGCTATCTTCTATCTACACCGCAGTGAAGAGAATCCCAGGTTTTAGAGTTGCTAGTCTGTAGACGCACCAAGGACAATAACACCTAGTCGTTTCTTTCAACAGAAACATAAGTTACGTTCTTCAAGAGGGGACAGTTTTTAACTATCTTTTTCTTCCCACTGCACGTGCGCCTCGTGGAAATGATAAAGAGCCCAGCTTTGGGTGTCCAATTTCATTTCAGTTCCTTCCCTACCCTTTAAAATATCTATAGTAGTAAAACAAAGAACATAATTGGGTTCTTCTGTTGGAAACTATGAATCTAGACGTACGAACTTTAGGGGCGAAGTGATGGCTTGCAAAGACATTTACACATAGTCGGCCATTTCTTACGAATTAAAAATGAAACAAGGACATATAAATGTTTAATATATCAGTTTGGGAGTTCAGGCATCACTATGTTTAAAAATTTAACAACGTGTCAACCGATTTTTTTTTAAAAGAAACAATTTGTTTGAATGTTTGATATTGATGCATTTAGATGTTACATTATGTTATGAATGTTTATATCTCAGAATAATGTGGGAGATAACCATTATTGTTGGACTGGTTTAGGCCTCTTTTTTTGAAAACACTCAATACAATTCTTATTATTCGTAATGACATTATAAATCTGTTCAAAATAAAAAGTCATCAGTTTGTTTGTTTTGTTATCGTGTACAAAGCTCCGCACATGTCTATCTAAACTCTCCCAATCAAAACCTGTTTCTATCAATAGAAGTCCGCAGACATACCACTGGGGGGTAAGGAGGGTAATAAGTCATATTCGTTAAAAACTGAAATGCATATGATAAACTCTTGCAATTACTTATGTAATAAAACTAAATATGTCTATGTTACCGTTGGTCCTCGCATGGTCAGTTGATTAGGGCGTACGACTCGCAGACTCAGAGTTGCGGGTTCGAATCCCCGCCCCATCAAACATGCTCGCTTTTTTAGCCGTGGACACATTATTATATGACGGTCAATCTCACTATTCGCTGGTAAAAGAATAGTCCAAGAGTTGGCGGTGGGTGGTGGTGATGACTAGCTGCCTTCCCTCTAGTCTTTCACTGCTAACTTAGGGACGGCTAGCGCAGGTAGCTCTCGTGTAGCTTTGCGCGAAATTCAAAACAAACAAATGCTGTTGTTTACTAAACTTTCGTGTCCCTGGTGTGACAGTGGTAGATCCTAGGAGTTGCAACGCTAAAGTCAAGGGTTTGATTCCCCTCGGTGGACACAGCAGATAGTCCAATGTGGCTTTGTTAAAAGAAAAAAAAACACACAGTAAACTTCGTAACTGATCCTGCCATTTCTAGAATATAAGTTGTACAGTTAATTTAATTTTGATGCTGTTGTTTCAAGAATATAAGTTGTATAGTTCATTTAGTTGTGATATTCCATTTCTAGAATATAAGTTGTATAGTTCGCTTAGTTGTGATACTCCATTTCTAGAATATAAGTTGTATAGTTCGCTTAGTTGTAATGCTGCCATTTCTAGAATATAAGTTGTATAGTTCATTTAGTTGTGATACTCCATTTCTAGAATATATGCTGTATAGTTCATTTAGTTGTGATACTCCATTTCTAGAATATAAGCTGTATAGTTCATTTAGTTGTGATACTCCATTTCTAGAATATAAGCTGTATAGTTCATTTAGTTGTGATACTCCATTTCTAGAATATAAGCTGTATAGTTCATTTAGTTGTGATACTCCATTTCTAGAATATAAGTTGTATAGTTCATTTAGTTGTGATATGCCATTTCTAGAATATAAGCTGTATAGTTCATTTAGTTGTGATACTCCATTTCTAGAATATAAGCTGTATAGTTCATTTAGTTGTGATACTCCATTTCTAGAATATAAGTTGTATAGTTCATTTAGTTGTGATACTCCATTTCTAGAATATAAGTTGTATAGTTCATTTAGTTGTGATACTCCATTTCTAGAATATAAGCTGTATAGTTCATTTAGTTGTGATACTCCATTTCTAGAATATAAGCTGTATAGTTCATTTAGTTGTGATACTCCATTTCTACAATATAAGTTGTATAGTTCATTTAGTTGTGATACTCCATTTCTAGAATATAAGTTGTATAGTTCATTTAGTTGTGATACTCCATTTCTAGAATATAAGTTGTATAGTTCGCTTAGTTGTGATACTCCATTTCTAGAATATAAGTTGTATAGTTCGCTTAGTTGTGATACTCCATTTCTAGAATATAAGTTGTATAGTTCGCTTAGTTGTGATGCTAGAATATATTTCCAATTGTATAATTTGAAACTATTCACATCATAGATCATATCACAATCAATAGACAGTTGATAAATTTGGCAGTAAAAATAATGGATCACTGTCACAGAAAAGCTATTCTAAATCTAAATGTAGAACAGGGACGAGTGATAAAAAGCTAAAAAAAGTCGTAACTTGGACACCAGTCTAAAGGTCATGTCAGCAAACGCATTTGTGTCCGGTTGTTTGCGAAAACTCTGAAATTTGTAAGACGCTTAAAATATACTCCATTTTCCACTTTTAAATCTTATCGTATATATTTAACACATGTTTTAAATATATACTTATTTCCGCCTCTTTCCACATATTTAAAATGCAAAAGTTATGAAAACTTATATTCTATTTGACCATATAAAAATAATACTTAATTGTTTGCTAAGTAACATCAAATACATCTCTGGTCTGGACAAAATTTGGTTTTACAAAGAACATTAAAGCGTTACTTGTAAACTTTCAATAAAATAAATACATTATTCAGATGTCGCTCAGCTAGATGTGACAACAGTAAGCACCTGAAACAAAAGGCAACCTTCAATAAGCGCGGCTGTAATTAGCTAGATTTAAAAGACATTGTGCCGCGGTTGAAAAAAACCAACTAAAAACCGTTATCAGCCAGTCTTTGTAACGTTTTTACTTAGATCTTTTAATTCTATCGAACTCACAAACTTTAACTGGATTTGATTACGAAACTCTAATTGTATTCTATTCTTCCCCTACTTTCAAGTGTTATTAATGAACTACGTTTTAACCGCCTCATGTGTTAATTATTACTTTACCCTAAGTTTGGTAAGTGCGATATAATTGTTTTTCACGAAGTTCAAACTAATCTACGAACTGGTTTTCAATACAAATAAAATCAATTTGTAAAATTATTTTCTCTTCTTTCTGAAACGTATCTTAATTCTAGTGATAGAAGGCTAAAAAAAAATATGAGAGGTTTGATTTCTTGTGGTGGACAGAGCGCAGATGTTCATTTAAGTTAAATAGCTTTGTGTTAAAACAACAAACGTAATTAGGTATAAAAAAGAAAAAAAAAACCTGCTTAGGTATAGTTTTATAATAACATTAAAAAGTGAAATACAAAATATATATTTAAATTATGTTTTATCCAGAACTTTGGTCGACTATGTGAGAGGTAAAGTTTGTGTTAATATGAAATACAAAGAAAATCTGGGCATTGAAACGTTTCATCATTTAGATAAACAGACTTTAGTTATTCAAAGTTCGTTAACACCTGAAGTAACAGCTGAAATCTAAAATGATATTTACTTACAAAGAGTAAAAAATATAGCTTTCACAAAACAAAGTTATGCGTATTTGAGGGTTTGTTCAAAATTTATTTTATTGAAAAAATTGTAGTATACAATAGTATGTTAATACCTGAGTTCGGTTATACAACGACACTGGTACACGTGTGTGCTTTTAATATTTTTCTTTCTATAAAGTTCTTTCTACCAAAACACAATACAACAATCTAATGTTCGTTGTAAATCACCCAGGATTAAAATCAATATAAAAACGACAAGACAAAAGACATCCTGGCGATTTTTCAGTTCAGAATCTGGGATTAGGCACCGACGCAACAAGAACTAAACAAAGCCATAAATTTGGAGATGATTAAACCTTCTGGTTTCCATGCATAAGGCAGCAGGCATTACAGTGATTAGAGATAACTGTAATAAACCATAAATTCTAACTAATGTTTTTTACATCGTTTTAAAGAGCGGTATTCCAAGACTTATTAAATACAACCTACGCACGTTTACACAGAAGGAAAAATATAGGATTATCGCTATTCTCTGGTAGCTTTTATGACCATATACTACCCATGTAGTGTATCTACATCGTGAGTGAGATACGGTTAGCAAACCGCTGCAGTGTCGAGACAAAAATATAAGAATGTTTGTTATCTTGAGTCCACGAAAACCTGAAGCAGGAAACTCGGTAAAGCAAAACAAGAACGGAATAAACAGAAAGACTGAATGTTTATAGATGAACACAAAGCTACACAATGGGCTATCTGTGCTGTATCTACTATGGGTATTGAAATCAGGTTTTAGCGTTATAAGCTCACAAACTTACCATCGATGGGGATGGACAGAAAGTAGAAGAAAAAATGAACGAGAGAGAGAATATAAAGAATAAATTATATTCTCTGGTAATAATTTATTAGGGGAAGGAGTTAGAATAAGCTGTATATTACGGCTTAGAAAACATGGCTTTGATTCCTAGTGGTGGGTAGAGGCACAGATAGCCAATTATGTAGCTTTGCACTTAAACAACAATCGTAATTAGGTATAATTTAATGTTGAAATTGAAAGGTGAACCGAAAAATGTATATTTAAATTGTGTTTTTTTTTTCTTATAGCAAAGCCACATCGGGCAATCTGCTGAGCCCACCGAGGGGAAACGAACCCCTAATTTTAGCGTTGTAAATCCGTAGATTTACCGCTGTACTAGCGGGGTGAAAATTATATTTTATCCAGAATTTTGGTTGGCTATGTGACAAATAATATTTGTTTTAATGTCTAGTGAATTCTTCATAGGTCCGATTAATTTAATAGAAAACAGGTCCTACGTGCCCGAGTGATTTGAGTGCTCGACTTGCAATCTAAGAGTTCCGGGTTCGAATCCACATCCTACCGAGCATGCTCGTCCTTCTAGCCATGAGGCGTTATAATATAAAGGCCAATCCCACAATTTATTTGTAAAATAGTAGCCAAAGAGCTGTCTTCCCGCTAGTCCTTCACTGCCAAATTAGGGACGATTAGCGCAGATAACATTCGTGTAGCTTTGCACGAAATTCAGTTCAGTTAACTGTACCAAATTCTTGTTTGTTCTGTTAGAGTTAAACAGGCATAGTTGGTTTTGACGCGGGAGAAAATAGCAGCTATATTCAAAACAATATCCAGTTTCAAAAAACAATTCAAAATGCAATGTCGATTCCTTTTATCTATATGTGTGTGTGTGTGTGTGGCATGTGGACAACACCAATTAAACAAATGTATTCAGGTTTGTAAAATAAATACGGATTCACCAAGCTAGTTACTGTCCTTACAGTTCACGACATGCTATCCACAACAAATGGCCTTCGAATTGTAATTATTTTATTTCACATTTGGATAAAAATTTTAAAAGAATTGAGCATCACGACTTTCTTTCACGAAACGGAGAAATTTCGTTGAAACGAAAATTCCAAAAGAAAAGTAATATTAAGCATAGCTTAATTCAGATTCAGCTCACGCTCCTACAGATCCTGATAGAAAGGAGTGGAGGAGGAACATTTTCCAAGTTTACACGTTCCGTTTAGAATAATTCCAGACAAAATTTTCATTTAATTTACTGGGAGATTGCGTGTTTTTTTTACAATGTCATGAAAACCCTTGGGGTAAGCTGATAAGCACATAAGGTTAGGTTCGAGAGTATACACGTGGCTTAGTCTTTCTTATCCACCATCTTGATATCGTCAAGGTAAAAATTAGCTCGAGTGGAAACAGACTCTTATGCTATAGGTATTGGTGGCCGATGGCAGCGCTGTCCATCTATAATGTAAAGTAATTGGGTAGGCGTGGGAGCTTTGTATAAATGCTAGTTTTTTTTAACAGAAAAGCCATTGTAATCGTGCACCAAACCAAGGCACCAATCAGCCTGCGTGTTAATCGCTATTAAGGTCGCAGATCTGACTCGAGATCAGCAGATTTCCAACAATTCGTGCTGTGCAATTTTGTGTTAATCAAAAAAACTCCCTGGAGAAGGCCTGGACATTAAGGGTTATAATATCATATCTCTTTATCATCACGAGTAGTCGCACTGAAGTTTGAAACGTAAAGTGGAACTCGAAGCAATAAGTCACACATTACAAGTGTTATCGTAAGGTAGAATAAAACCTGGGAGGAGAGGAGGGGAGACATTTATGGAAGAGTTTCGAGAGAGAAAGAAAGAAAAATCATGATATGTTCTTTATTAACATTATTGTTTTCAGCTATGAGAATGTCTCCCCAGTAGTTAATAATGAAAACTAACATTTATTTATTCTATGATATACATCTAGTAGCTACGTCACGGCCCTGCATGGCCAGGTGGTTAAGGCATTCGACTCGTAATCCGAAGGGTGCGAGTTCGAATCCCCGTCACACCAAACAAGCTCGCCCTTTCAGCCGTGGTGACGTTATAATGTGAATTCAATCCTACTATTCGTTGGTAAAAAAGTAGCCCAAGAGTTGGCGGTGGGTGGTGATGACTAGCTGCCTTCCCTCTAGTCTTACACTGCTAAATTAGGGACGGCTAGCGCAGATAGCCCTCGAGTAGCTTTGTGCAAAATTAAAAAAAAACAAAAACACAAAAACTTGACCTTGTATTTCAACTACTGTCTCAGTGCGTATTGTTTAGGTCCTTTGGCACGTCACAAAGTGCCACACCAAGGAGTTTTCTGCTGAAACATTATTCAGACAATAAAACCTATGGATTTAGCATTGTTTTAGATAGTGAAGGAATTCCCAGTTCTACTTCTTTACTTTTTAAATAGTAGTTTCTGTTGTTTCCTATGAATAATACTATAAAAATAATAATATTCATAACGACATTATTTTATAGTTGAAGTGAACAAACACAAAAACTGATTATTTTTAGTCGCATTCTTTGTATATGTTATTGATCCGGTATTTCCAGGTGGTTAGGACAATTAACCGTAAGCCGAGGGTTGCGGGTTCGAATCCTCGTCATACCAAATATGTTTGCCCTTTCAACCAGGGGGCATTATAATGTGACGGTCAATTGTTGATAAAAGAGTAGCCCATTAGTGTGACGGAGATTCGAACCTGCGCCCCTCAGACTGAGCGCCTTAACCAACTGCCTGGTCTGACCCTGAAAGCGTACTTATATGAACCTGTAGTCAATTTGTCAAATGAATAACACCCCGATGATCAAAATAACACCAAAAGTAAGTTGGTGATCTAATGGAACAGCTTCATCCAAAAAACAAAAGTAGCTTGACTTCAATAAACCGGAAATAACATGAAACATAGTTTGGTTATCTGAAAAAATAGATACACCAGAAAATAACATGAAAAGAACCAGAGTGATGTGAAAAGATAACCCTAAAATTATTTCGTAATTAACGATAGACCTTCATGAATTTTAACATGTTAATAATACGTTTATAATACATGAAAAGGTGATTAATTTGGTGTTAATTACCAATAAACTTTAGGCTTATATTTTGTCTTTAAACATTGTTAATAAGGTGATACACAATCATAAGACGTAAGCAGTTGGACTCAGATATTAGTTTAACATTAACACAGAAAAAAAGCGAATAAACTATACATCTATTTGCTTTAAACAGAATAGCACATCTTGCTTTGATGCTACCATAAGTTTATTGTTGTAGGGTTATGAAATATTGTACCAAATGTCTTCTGTAACTCCCAAAAATTCTACCTCGTTGTTTGGCTGCCGTTTGATCCTCTCAGATTTCATATAACTCGTAATAATAATCGTATCTGGTAAAACTATGGTTGCAGGTGTTTCATTGTTTACTTTCACTTCAGGTATCGATACTGCACATTTGTTGTATGGTTGAGATCATTAACTTGCTAATAGATGTGAATCTCTGTCCAAGAGCCTGCACCTTTCAACAGTCGGGGTACCATCCTTTTTGTGTTGATCTTCAACAGAGGTTAATATGTAGCCCATACGTGTACTAATCCCCCAACTGCATATTTTTATGTGTTGAATGTCCAACCATTCTTCCCTCTGCAACCGAACAAACTATAGTTGTTTAAAATTTTAAACAACTATAATTAATTTTAATTATTTTAATTTAATTTAAATTTATCTATAAATAATTCCACTCTTTCTCAGCTTTTTGTTTTAACTCGTTCATTTAATTCTGAGGCTCATTTCAGTTTTCTATTTGAAATTTCTACTGAGTATATATTAAAGCTTTTACAACAGCCACTCGTTTCATGACGCACTTTTGCACAAATTATTTTAACGAAACATGTATTGACAGTAAACTTCAAATTTTTATATCTACTCATCCCTGATTGACAGCCAACATTAAATATTTGTATCCACTAATAAAATTTTGACAGTCCACATTAAAAATATACATCCACTACTCCCAGTTTGACAGTCGATATTAAAAATTTGTATACACTAATTTATGTTTGATAGCCAACATTAAATATTTGTATCTGTTAGTTCCATTTTGACAGTCGCCATAAAAAATGTGTACCCATTAATCACAGTCAGACAGTTGACATAAATAAATTGTACCCATTAATCACAGTTTCAGAGTTGATATTAAAAATGTGTATCCACTAATCCCAGTTTGACAGTGAAAATTAAAACAATTGTGTTCACTAATCCTAGTTTGACAGTCGATGTTAAAAATATGTGTCCATTAATCACATTTTGACAGTTGATATTAAAATTTTTTATCCATTAATTACAGTTTTACAGTTGATATCAGAAACTTGTATCCTTTAATCACAGCTCGACAGTCGATATTAAAAATCTCTATCAACTAATTACAGTTTGACAGTCAAAATTAAAAATTTGTAACCACTAATGCTAGTTTGACAGTCAATATTGAAAATTTGTATCCATTAATCCTAGTTTGACAGTCGATATTAATATTTTGTATCCACTCATTACAGTTAGACAGTCAAATTAGGACTATTGATAATAAAAAATTGTATCCACTAATTACAGTTTGACAGTCAAAATTAAACAAATTGTGTTTATTAATCACAGTTTGAGAGCCGATATTAAACTTTTGTATTCATTAATCACAGCTTTACAATCGAAATTAAAAATTTCTATCCATTAATCAAAGCTTTACAGTCGATATTAAAATTTTGTGTCCATTAATCACAACTTGACATTCGATATTAGAAACTTGTATCTACTAATCCTAGTTTGACAGTCGATATTAAAAAATTGTATCCACTAATCCCAGTTTGACAGTTGATATTGAAAATTTGTATCTACTAATTTCAGTTTGACAGTCAAAATTAAAAATTTTTATCCACTAATCACAGTTTGACAGTCGATAATAAAATTTTGTATTCATTAATCACAACTTGACAGTCGATTTTAGAAACTTGTATCCACTAACCCTACTTTTACAGTCGATTTTAAAAATTTGTATCCATTAATCCCATTTTGACAATTGATATTAAAAATTTGTATCTAGTAATTACAGGTTGAGAGTCAAAATTAAAAACATTGTGTCCATTAATCACAGTTTGACAGTCGATATTAAAATTTCGTGTTCATTAATCACAGCTTGACAATCGATATTAATAATTTGTATCCATTAATTACTGCTTGACAGTCGATATTAAAAATTTGTATCCATTAATCACTGCTTGACAGTCGATATTAAAAATTTGTATTCATTAATCACAGTTTGACAGTGAAAATTAAAAATTTGTATTTACTAATCCTAGTTTGACAGTCGATATTAAATATTTGTATCCATTAATCACAGTTTGCAAATTATATTAGAAACTTGTATCCACTAATTACAGTTTGACAATCAAAATTTAAAAAAATGTGTCAATTAATCACAGTTTGAGAGTCAAAATTAAAAACATTGTGTCCATTAATCACAGTTTGACAGTCGATATTAAAATTTCGTGTTCATTAATCACAGCTTGACAATCGATATTAATAATTTGTATCCATTAATCACTGCTTGACAGTCGATATTAAAAATTTGTATCCATTAATCACTGCTTGACAGTCGATATTAAAAATTTGTATTCATTAATCACAGTTTGACAGTGAAAATTAAAAATTTGTATTCACTAATCCTAGTTTGACAGTCGATATTAAATATTTGTATCCATTAATCACAGTTTGCAAATAATATTAGAAACTTGTATTCACTAATTACAGTTTGACAATCAAAATAAAAAAAATGTGTCAATTAATCACAGTTTGACAGTCGACATAAAAAATGTCTATACATTAATCATAGCTTGATAGTAGATATTAAGAATCTGTACCCACTAATCCTAGTTTGAGAGTCGATATTAACATTTTGTACCTATTAATAACAGTTTGACAGTCAAAATTAAAAACATTGTGTTCATTAATCACAGTTTGAAAGTCGATACTATGAATTTGTACCCATTAATCATAACTTGAGAGTCGATATTAGAAACTTGTATCCACTAATACTAGTTTGACAGTCGATATTAAAAATTTGTATCCATTAATCCTAGTTTGACAGTCGATATTAATATTTTGTATCCATTAATTACAGTTTGACAGTCAAAATAGAAAAAACATTATGTCCATTAATCACAGTTTGACAGTCGATATTAAAAATTTGTATCCACTAATCACAGTTTGAAAGTTGATATTAGAAACTTGTATCCACTTATCCTAGTCTGAAAGTCGATATTAAAATTTGTATCCAGTAATCTTAGTCTTCCCTGATAATGTGGTCAGAATATCAACGATTTTTATTTAATGACTTAAAGACATTTGGGAGAGGCTATGATTTTACAAATAATTTTGTCTAGAAATAAGGTACCATACTCGATTTTCTCTAATATAGTAGATATAATAAAATGTGTTTTCATGAGGGATATTCAGAAAACCAGATGATAATTTTATAAGTAAATAACATTTACTACAAAAACTTTCAAGGAAAATGCCACAAAATATATTGTTTGATAAAAACACATGATATTAAACCATCAATTTATTGAGCATAAGAGTTGGAATTTTTTTGTAAAAACTGATATGACAAGTGTGAAAATATTACTTCAGGCTTAATGGATGAAAGTTGAACTGAAAGTTGTTTCATAACTGTTACGTTAAAATCAGTGATGTCGAGAAAACCCACTTGTAGAGAAATTTATACGCAAAAACGGCTCGTTTGGGTTGAGAAAATATTTTACATAGAAGAGTGAACAACGTTTCGACCTTCTTCGGTCATCGTCAGGTTCACAAAGAAAGAGGTAACTGACCGGAAGCTGGCCACATGTTTGAAAGGGGTTGTGTAACTGAGTGTCGGAATGTAGAGGGCGGTGTTAGATGTTTGAATATATAATTTTATTTATTTTATTATATTGATATAGGTATAAAGGCGTTCCTTTATATTGGTTTATTTTGGGTTTAAGTTGTTGTATAAGTAAGGCTTCTTTAATTTTGCGTTTGTTTATGTTTGTTTCTTTATTTAGTATTTGAGTGTTTTCTATGGTTATGTTGTGTTTATTTGACTTACAGTGTTCGAAAACGTGTGAAGGTGACTTTTATGTTCTTTGAATCTGGTTTCCATTTTTCTACTTGTTTCTCCAATATAGAAGTCGTGGCAGTTATCACATTGTATTTTATAAATAATGTTGATGTGGTGTTTGTCAGTGTAGTTTTTACATAGTATAGACCTCAGTTTTGTGCCTGGTTTTTGAATAAATTTGGTATTAACTGGAATGTCATATTTTGTTCTAGTTTTTGCCAAATGTTGGTTATTTTTCTGCTGATATCGGGAATATATGGTATGTAGCAGTATATGGTTTCGTGATTTTTTGATTCGTGAGATATATTTACTTTTGTTGGTTGATTTCGCTTTCTGTCTAGGTGTGTGCGTATAATGTTTTCTACGGTTTGTGGAGGAAACTTATTGATGTTGATGAAGTATTGTTTTATTTTGTCTAATTCATCGTTAATTTTATCTGGCGAACATAGTTTTATGGCTGTGTTTATTTAGTTTCTTAGTATGTTGCGTTTTTGTTTTGTTTCATGTGCTGAGCCCAAGGAATGTATAGTCCAGTATGGGTGATCTTTCGGTGGATTTCTGTTTTGAATTGTGTGTCGGTTCTTGTAATTTTGAGGATAAGAAATGATATTTGATTGTTTTCTTCCTGTTCACATGTGAAGTTAATGCTGGGATGCATAGAGTTAATGTGATTGAAAAAATTAAGTATGTGTTCTGTAGATTTAAATCCCGCAACCGTGTCATCTACACATCTGTACCAGTATAGTGGTGGATGTAATGCTGTGTTAATTGCTTGTGTTTCAACTTGTGTCATAAAAATATTGGCTGGAACTGGTGATACTGGGTTGCCCATGCTTAGGCCATTTGTTTGTAAATAGTTTTGGTTGTTGAACATGAAGTTTGTCTTTATCGTGGTGAATTCTATGAGGGTTGCTAATTGGTTACTGGGAATGTCTATAGTTGAGTTAGGGTCTCGGATATAGAGTTCTAAGGCTATCTTGCAGGCTTCAGTGGTTGGAACTTCTGTAAAGAGGGATATAACATCGAAACTGTCCATTAAGGCTTTATGATTAAGTTGATTTAGATTAGACTTGAAATTAAAAGAGTCTTTGATGAATGAGCTGGCTAATGTTACATATTTGGAGAATGCCCATGCTATGTATTTACTCTGAGTTAACTTACTCTGAGTTCAGTTTTCTTACTTCCAGTTGTTTAAGTTGTTTTGGAATTTCGCACAAAGCTACTCGAGGGCTATCTGTGCTAGCCGTCCCTAATTTTGCAGTGTAAGACTAGAGGGAAGGCAGCTAGTCATCACCACTCACCGCCAACTCTTGGGCTACTCTTTACCAACGAATAGTGGGATTGACCGTCACATTATACACCCCCACGGCTGGGAGGGCGAGCATGTTTAGCGCGACGCGGGCGCGAACCCGCGACGCTCGGATTACGAGTCGCACGCCGTACGCGCTTGGCCATGCCAGGCCCTTACTTCCAGAAAGAAGAGAATTTACCCAGCGCTCACAATCTTATTCATACAATTCTCAAATATTTCCAAAATAGTCTTAATTAATTATTTATTTATTATTTGAAACCAGATGCTTTAAACTTTTTCACCATATGAAGTGACTGTTCTCAGTAGAACCTCACAGTTAAAAACCTACACAAAAATATCGCAAAAACTCTTCGTGTTTCTTTATTTTGAAAATACAACATATCGTAGGTACTCATACGTCACCTAGCACTCTTTTACAAAGTAAACTTCGTTTATTTGTTGGAAACGTCTAGCTTTATCTGGGTTGTACTAGCCAGGCTTTCTGTCGTCACAATCTTTTGGTGAACGACTTGATTTCGACCTGTTAATAGTGTTAGTACTTGGTAGTCATAAAACATTTTGTTTGGTCTCCTTTGTCAATATCCTGATGGCTCAGCCGAGAGCTTGAAGAGTTGTAACCTTATATTTTGGGGTTCGATCCATACAGTAGACTCAGTACAGGTAGGTTAAACAACCATTAGTGAAGTTCAAGTGCGTATTTTGAGTGGGGAACTTTAAAGTACACATTAACAACATCAGATATACTCCAAGAAGTAACATGTTCCTATACAAACTGTGTATTAAGTACACCACTGTCTCTGTACTACAAGCAACATGTTTCTATACAAACTGTACATCAAGTACAACACTGTCTCTGTACTACAAGCAACATGTTTCTATACAAACTGTGTATTAAGTACACCACTGTCTCTGTACTACAAGCAACATGTTTCTATACAAACTGTGTATTAAGTACACCACTGTCTCTGTACTACAAGCAACATGTTTCTATACAAACTGTGTATTAAGTACACCACTGTCTCTGTACTACAAGCAACATGTTTCTATACAAACTGTGTATTAAGTACACCACTGTCTCTGTACTACAAGCAACATGTTTCTATACAAACTGTGTATTAAGTACACCACTGTCTCTGTACTACAAGCAACATGTTTCTATACAAACTGTGTATTAAGTACACCACTGTCTCTGTACTACAAGTAGCATGTTTCTATACAAACTGTGTATTAAGTACACCACTGTCTCTGTACTACAAGCAACATGTTCCTATACAAACTGTACATCAAGTACACCACTGTTTCTGTACTACAAGTAGCATGTTTCTATACAAACTGTGTATTAAGTACACCACTGTCTCTGTACTACAAGCAACATGTTCCGATACAAACTGTGTATTAAGTACACCACTGTCTCTGTACTACAAGTAGCATGTTCCTATACAAACTGTACATCAAGTACACCACTGTCTCTGTACTACAAGCAACATGTTTCTATACAAACTGTACATCAAGTACACCACTGTTTCTGTACTACAAGCAACATGTTCCTATACAAACTGTACATCAAGTACACCACTGTTTCTGTACTACAAGCAACATGTTCCTATACAAACTGTACATCAAGTACGCCACTGTCTCTGTACTACAAGTAACATGTTCCTATACAAACTGTACATCAAGTACACCACTGTCTCTGTACTACAAGTAACATGTTCCTATACAAACTGTACATCAAGTACACCACTGTCTCTGTACTACAAGTAACATGTTCCTATACAAACTGTACATCAAGTACACCACTGTTTCTGTACTACAAGCAACATGTTCCTATACAAACTGTACATCAAGTACACCACTGTTTCTGTACTACAAGCAACATGTTCCTATACAAACTGTACATCAAGTACGCCACTGTCTCTGTACTACAAGCAACATGTTCCTATACAAACTGTACATCAAGTACACCACTGTCTCTGTACTACAAGTAGCATGTTCCTATACAAACTGTACATCAAGTACAACACTGTCTCTGTACTACAAGTAGCATGTTCCTATACAAAGTGTACATCAAGTACAACACTGTCTCTGTACTACAAGTAGCATGTTCCTATACAAACTGTACATCAAGTAGACCACTGTCTCTATAACACAAGTAACAAGTGACTATACAAACTGTACATCAAGTACAACACTGTCTCTGTACTACAAGTAGCATGTTCCTATACAAACTGTACATCAAGTACAACACTGTCTCTATAACACAAGTAATAAGTGACTATACAAACTGTACATCAAGTACAACACTGTCTCTGTACTACAAGTAGCATGTTCCTATACAAACTGTGTATTAAGTACACCACTGTCTCTGTACTACAAGTAGCATGTTCCTATACAAACTGTGTATTAAGTACACCACTGTCTCTGTACTACAAGTAGCATGTTGCTATACAAAGTGTACATCAAGTACACCACTGTTTCTGTACTACAAGCAACATGTTTCTATACAAACTGTACATCAAGTACACCACTGTTTCTGTACTACAAGCAACATGTTTCTATACAAACTGTGTATTAAGTACACCACTGTCTCTGTACTACAAGTAGCATGTTGCTATACAAAGTGTACATCAAGTACACCACTGTTTCTGTACTACAAGCAACATGTTTCTATACAAACTGTACATCAAGTACACCACTGTCTCTGTACTACAAGTAGCATGTTGCTATACAAAGTGTACATCAAGTACACCACTGTTTCTGTACTACAAGCAACATGTTTCTATACAAACTGTACATCAAGTACACCACTGTTTCTGTACTACAAGCAACATGTTCCGATACAAACTGTGTATTAAGTACACCACTGTCTCTGTACTACAAGCAACATGTTCCTATACAAACTGTACATCAAGTACACCACTGTCTCTGTACTACAAGCAACATGTTCCTATACAAACTGTGTATTAAGTACACCACTGTTTCTGTACTACAAGCAACATGTTTCTATACAAACTGTGTATTAAGTACACCACTGTCTCTGTACTACAAGCAACATGTTTCTATACAAACTGTGTATTAAGTACACCACTGTCTCTGTACTACAAGTAGCATGTTCCTATACAAACTGTGTATTAAGTACACCACTGTCTCTGTACTACAAGTAGCATGTTGCTATACAAAGTGTACATCAAGTACACCACTGTTTCTGTACTACAAGCAACATGTTTCTATACAAACTGTGTATTAAGTACACCACTGTCTCTGTACTACAAGTAGCATGTTGCTATACAAAGTGTACATCAAGTACACCACTGTTTCTGTACTACAAGCAACATGTTTCTATACAAACTGTACATCAAGTACACCACTGTTTCTGTACTACAAGCAACATGTTTCTATACAAACTGTGTATTAAGTACACCACTGTCTCTGTACTACAAGTAGCATGTTGCTATACAAAGTGTACATCAAGTACACCACTGTTTCTGTACTACAAGCAACATGTTTCTATACAAACTGTACATCAAGTACACCACTGTCTCTGTACTACAAGTAGCATGTTGCTATACAAAGTGTACATCAAGTACACCACTGTTTCTGTACTACAAGCAACATGTTTCTATACAAACTGTACATCAAGTACACCACTGTTTCTGTACTACAAGCAACATGTTCCGATACAAACTGTGTATTAAGTACACCACTGTCTCTGTACTACAAGCAACATGTTCCTATACAAACTGTACATCAAGTACACCACTGTCTCTGTACTACAAGCAACATGTTTCTATACAAACTGTGTATTAAGTACACCACTGTTTCTGTACTACAAGCAACATGTTTCTATACAAACTGTACATCAAGTACACCACTGTCTCTGTACTACAAGCAACATGTTTCTATACAAACTGTGTATTAAGTACACCACTGTCTCTGTACTACAAGCAACATGTTTCTATACAAACTGTGTATTAAGTACACCACTGTCTCTGTACTACAAGCAACATGTTCCTATACAAACTGTACATCAAGTACACCACTGTCTCTGTACTACAAGCAACATGTTCCTATACAAACTGTGTATTAAGTACACCACTGTCTCTGTACTACAAGCAACATGTTCCTATACAAACTGTGTATTAAGTACACCACTGTCTCTGTACTACAAGCAACATGTTTCTATACAAACTGTGTATTAAGTACACCACTGTCTCTGTACTACAAGCAACATGTTTCTATACAAACTGTGTATTAAGTACACCACTGTCTCTGTACTACAAGCAACATGTTTCTATACAAACTGTGTATTAAGTACACCACTGTCTCTGTACTACAAGTAGCATGTTCCTATACAAACTGTGTATTAAATACACCACTGTCTCTGTACTACAAGTAGCATGTTCCTATACAAACTGTGTATTAAGTACACCACTGTCTCTGTACTACAAGCAACATGTTCCTATACAAACTGTGTATTAAGCACACCACTGTCTCTGTACTACAAGTAGCATGTTCCTATACAAACTGTGTATTAAGTACACCACTGTCTCTGTACTACAAGCAACATGTTCCTATACAAACTGTGTATTAAGTACACCACTGTCTCTGTACTACAAGTAGCATGTTGCTATACAAAGTGTACATCAAGTACACCACTGTCTCTGTACTACAAGCAACATGTTTCTATACAAACTGTGTATTAAGTACACCACTGTCTCTGTACTACAAGTAGCATGTTGCTATACAAAGTGTACATCAAGTACACCACTGTTTCTGTACTACAAGCAACATGTTTCTATACAAACTGTACATCAAGTACACCACTGTCTCTGTACTACAAGTAGCATGTTGCTATACAAAGTGTACATCAAGTACACCACTGTTTCTGTACTACAAGCAACATGTTTCTATACAAACTGTACATCAAGTACACCACTGTTTCTGTACTACAAGCAACATGTTCCGATACAAACTGTGTATTAAGTACACCACTGTCTCTGTACTACAAGCAACATGTTCTATATACAAACTGTACATCAAGTACACCACTGTCTCTGTACTACAAGCAACATGTTTCTATACAAACTGTGTATTATACACCACTGTTTCTGTACTACAAGCAACATGTTTCTATACAAACTGTACATCAAGTACACCACTGTCTCTGTACTACAAGCAACATGTTTCTATACAAACTGTGTATTAAGCACACCACTGTCTCTGTACTACAAGCAACATGTTTCTATACAAACTGTGTATTAAGTACACCACTGTCTCTGTACTACAAGCAACATGTTCCTATACAAACTGTACATCAAGTACACCACTGTCTCTGTACTACAAGCAACATGTTCCTATACAAACTGTGTATTAAGTACACCACTGTCTCTGTACTACAAGCAACATGTTCCTATACAAACTGTGTATTAAGTACACCACTGTCTCTGTACTACAAGCAACATGTTTCTATACAAACTGTATTAAGTACACCACTGTCTCTGTACTACAAGCAACATGTTTCTATACAAACTGTGTATTAAGTACACCACTGTCTCTGTACTACAAGCAACATGTTTCTATACAAACTGTGTATTAAGTACACCACTGTCTCTGTACTACAAGCAACATGTTCCTATACAAACTGTACATCAAGTACACCACTGTTTCTGTACTACAAGCAACATGTTCCTATACAAACTGTGTATTAAGTACACCACTGTCTCTGTACTACAAGCAACATGTTCCTATACAAACTGTGTATTAAGTACACCACTGTCTCTGTACTACAAGTAGCATGTTCCTATACAAACTGTGTATTAAGTACACCACTGTCTCTGTACTACAAGCAACATGTTCCTATACAAACTGTGTATTAAGTACACCACTGTCTCTGTACTACAAGTAGCATGTTCCGATACAAACTGTGTATTAAGTACACCACTGTCTCTGTACTACAAGCAACATGTTCCTATACAAACTGTGTATTAAGTACACCACTGTCTCTGTACTACAAGTAGCATGTTCCTATACAAACTGTGTATTAAGTACACCACTGTCTCTGTACTACAAGCAACATGTTCCTATACAAACTGTGTATTAAGTACACCACTGTCTCTGTACTACAAGTAGCATGTTCCTATACAAACTGTGTATTAAGTACACCACTGTCTCTGTACTACAAGTAGCATGTTCCTATACAAACTGTGTATTAAGTACACCACTGTCTCTGTACTACAAGTAGCATGTTCCTATACAAACTGTGTATTAAGTACACCACTGTCTCTGTACTACAAGTAGCATGTTCCTATACAAACTGTGTATTAAGTACACCACTGTTTCTGTACTACAAGTAGCATGTTCCTATACAAACTGTGTATTAATACACCACTGTTTCTGTACTACAAGCAACATGTTCCTATACAAACTGTGTATTATACACCACTGTCTCTGTACTACAAGTAGCATTTTCCTATACAAACTGTGTATTAAGTAACCACTGTTTCTGTAATTACAAGCAACATGTTCCTATACAAACTGTGTATTAAGTACACCACTGTCTCTGTACTACAAGTAGCATGTTCCTATACAAACTGTGTATTAAGTACACCACTGTTTCTGTACTACAAGTAGCATGTTCCTATACAAACTGTGTATTGGTACACCACTGTTTCTGTACTACAAGCAACATGTTCCTATACAAACTGTGTATTAAGTACACCACTGTCTCTGTACTACAAGCAACATGTTCCTATACAAACTGTACATCAAGTACACCACTGTCTCTGTACTACAAGCAACATGTTCCTATACAAACTGTACATCAAGTACAACACTGTCTCTGTACTACAAGTAGCATGTTCCTATACAAAGTGTACATCAAGTACAACACTGTCTCTGTACTACAAGTAGCATGTTCCTATACAAACTGTACATCAAGTAGACCACTGTCTCTATAACACAAGTAACAAGTGACTATACAAACTGTACATCAAGTACAACACTGTCTCTGTACTACAAGTAGCATGTTCCTATACAAACTGTACATCAAGTACAACACTGTCTCTATAACACAAGTAATAAGTGACTATACAAACTGTACATCAAGTACAACACTGTCTCTGTACTACAAGTAGCATGTTCCTATACAAACTGTGTATTAAGTACACCACTGTCTCTGTACTACAAGTAGCATGTTCCTATACAAACTGTGTATTAAGTACACCACTGTCTCTGTACTACAAGTAGCATGTTGTTATACAAAGTGTACATCAAGTACACCACTGTTTCTGTACTACAAGCAACATGTTTTATACAAACTGTACATCAAGTAATAACCACTGTTTCTGTACTACAAGCAACATGTTTCTATACAAACTGTGTATTAAGTACACCACTGTCTCTGTACTACAAGTAGCATGTTGTTATACAAAGTGTACATCAAGTACACCACTGTTTCTGTACTACAAGCAACATGTTTCTATACAAACTGTACATCAAGTACACCACTGTCTCTGTACTACAAGTAGCATGTTGTTATACAAAGTGTAACATCAAGTACACCACTGTTTCTGTACTACAAGCAACATGTTTCTATACAAACTGTACATCAAGTACACCACTGTTTCTGTACTACAAGCAACATGTTCCGATACAAACTGTGTATTAAGTACACCACTGTCTCTGTACTACAAGCAACATGTTCCTATACAAACTGTACATCAAGTACACCACTGTCTCTGTACTACAAGCAACATGTTCCTATACAAACTGTGTATTAAGTACACCACTGTTTCTGTACTACAAGCAACATGTTTCTATACAAACTGTGTATTAAGTACACCACTGTCTCTGTACTACAAGCAACATGTTTCTATACAAACTGTGTATTAAGTACACCACTGTCTCTGTACTACAAGTAGCATGTTCCTATACAAACTGTGTATTAAGTACACCACTGTCTCTGTACTACAAGTAGCATGTTATTATACAAAGTGTACATCAAGTACACCACTGTTTCTGTACTACAAGCAACATGTTTCTATACAAACTGTGTATTAAGTACACCACTGTCTCTGTACTACAAGTAGCATGTTGTTATACAAAGTGTACATCAAGTACATACCACTGTTTCTGTACTACAAGCAACATGTTTCTATACAAACTGTACATCAAGTAATAACCACTGTTTCTGTACTTACAAGCAACATGTTTCTATACAAACTGTGTATTAAGTACACCACTGTCTCTGTACTACAAGTAGCATGTTGCTATACAAAGTGTACATCAAGTACACCACTGTTTCTGTACTACAAGCAACATGTTTCTATACAAACTGTACATCAAGTACACCACTGTCTCTGTACTACAAGTAGCATGTTGCTATACAAAGTGTACATCAAGTACACCACTGTTTCTGTACTACAAGCAACATGTTTCTATACAAACTGTACATCAAGTACACCACTGTTTCTGTAATTACAAGCAACATGTTCCGATACAAACTGTGTATTAAGTACACCACTGTCTCTGTACTACAAGCAACATGTTCCTATACAAACTGTACATCAAGTACACCACTGTCTCTGTACTACAAGCAACATGTTTCTATACAAACTGTGTATTAAGTACACCACTGTTTCTGTACTACAAGCAACATGTTTCTATACAAACTGTACATCAAGTACACCACTGTCTCTGTACTACAAGCAACATGTTTCTATACAAACTGTGTATTAAGTACACCACTGTCTCTGTACTACAAGCAACATGTTTCTATACAAACTGTGTATTAAGTACACCACTGTCTCTGTACTACAAGCAACATGTTCCTATACAAACTGTACATCAAGTACACCACTGTCTCTGTACTACAAGCAACATGTTCCTATACAAACTGTGTATTAAGTACACCACTGTCTCTGTACTACAAGCAACATGTTCCTATACAAACTGTGTATTAAGTACACCACTGTCTCTGTACTACAAGCAACATGTTTCTATACAAACTGTGTATTAAGTACACCACTGTCTCTGTACTACAAGCAACATGTTTCTATACAAACTGTGTATTAAGTACACCACTGTCTCTGTACTCACAAGCAACATGTTTCTATACAAACTGTGTATTAAGTACACCACTGTCTCTGTACTACAAGTAGCATGTTCCTATACAAACTGTGTATTAAATACACCACTGTCTCTGTACTCACAAGTAGCATGTTCCTATACAAACTGTGTATTAAGTACACCACTGTCTCTGTACTACAAGCAACATGTTCCTATACAAACTGTGTATTAAGCTATCACCACTGTCTCTGTACTACAAGTAGCATGTTCCTATACAAACTGTGTATTAAGTACACCACTGTCTCTGTACTACAAGCAACATGTTCCTATACAAACTGTGTATTAAGTACACCACTGTCTCTGTACTACACAAGTAGCATGTTGTTATATACAAAGTGTACATCAAGTACACCACTGTCTCTGTACTACAAGCAACATGTTTCTATACAAACTGTGTATTAAGTACACCACTGTCTCTGTACTACAAGTAGCATGTTGCTATACAAAGTGTACATCAAGTACACCACTGTTTCTGTACTACAAGCAACATGTTTCTATACAAACTGTACATCAAGTACACCACTGTCTCTGTACTACAAGTAGCATGTTGCTATACAAAGTGTACATCAAGTAATAACCACTGTTTCTGTACTACAAGCAACATGTTTCTATACAAACTGTACATCAAGTACACCACTGTTTCTGTAATTACAAGCAACATGTTCCGATACAAACTGTGTATTAAGTACACCACTGTCTCTGTACTACAAGCAACATGTTCCTATACAAACTGTACATCAAGTACACCACTGTCTCTGTACTACAAGCAACATGTTTCTATACAAACTGTGTATTAAGTACACCACTGTTTCTGTACTACAAGCAACATGTTTCTATACAAACTGTACATCAAGTACACCACTGTCTCTGTACTACAAGCAACATGTTTCTATACAAACTGTGTATTAAGTACACCACTGTCTCTGTACTACAAGCAACATGTTTCTATACAAACTGTGTATTAAGTACACCACTGTCTCTGTACTACAAGCAACATGTTCCTATACAAACTGTACATCAAGTACACCACTGTCTCTGTACTACAAGCAACATGTTCCTATACAAACTGTGTATTAAGTAATACCACTGTCTCTGTACTACAAGCAACATGTTCCTATACAAACTGTGTATTATACACCACTGTCTCTGTACTACAAGCAACATGTTTCTATACAAACTGTGTATTATACACCACTGTCTCTGTACTACAAGCAACATGTTTCTATACAAACTGTGTATTAAGTATAACCACTGTCTCTGTACTACAAGCAACATGTTTCTATACAAACTGTGTATTAAGTACACCACTGTCTCTGTACTACAAGCAACATGTTCCTATACAAACTGTACATCAAGTACACCACTGTTTCTGTACTACAAGCAACATGTTCCTATACAAACTGTGTATTAAGTACACCACTGTCTCTGTACTACAAGCAACATGTTCCTATACAAACTGTGTATTAAGTACAACCACTGTCTCTGTACTACAAGTAGCATGTTCCTATACAAACTGTGTATTAAGTAACACCACTGTCTCTGTACTACAAGCAACATGTTCCTATACAAACTGTGTATTAAGTACACCACTGTCTCTGTACTACAAGTAGCATGTTCCGATACAAACTGTGTATTAAGTACACCACTGTCTCTGTACTACAAGCAACATGTTCCTATACAAACTGTGTATTAAGTACACCACTGTCTCTGTACTACAAGTAGCATGTTCCTATACAAACTGTGTATTAAGTACACCACTGTCTCTGTACTACAAGCAACATGTTCCTATACAAACTGTGTATTAAGTACACCACTGTCTCTGTACTACAAGTAGCATGTTCCTATACAAACTGTGTATTAAGTACACCACTGTCTCTGTACTACAAGTAGCATGTTCCTATACAAACTGTGTATTAAGTACACCACTGTCTCTGTACTACAAGTAGCATGTTCCTATACAAACTGTGTATTAAGTACACCACTGTCTCTGTACTACAAGTAGCATGTTCCTATACAAACTGTGTATTAAGTACACCACTGTTTCTGTACTACAAGTAGCATGTTCCTATACAAACTGTGTATTAAGTACACCACTGTTTCTGTACTACAAGCAACATGTTCCTATACAAACTGTGTATTAAGTACACCACTGTCTCTGTACTACAAGTAGCATTTTCCTATACAAACTGTGTATTAAGTACACCACTGTTTCTGTACTACAAGCAACATGTTCCTATACAAACTGTGTATTAAGTACACCACTGTCTCTGTACTACAAGTAGCATGTTCCTATACAAACTGTGTATTAAGTACACCACTGTTTCTGTACTACAAGTAGCATGTTCCTATACAAACTGTGTATTAAGTACACCACTGTTTCTGTACTACAAGCAACATGTTCCTATACAAACTGTGTATTAAGTACACCACTGTCTCTGTACTACAAGCAACATGTTCCTATACAAACTGTACATCAAGTACAACCACTGTCTCTGTACTACAAGCAACATGTTCCTATACAAACTGTACATCAAGTACAACACTGTCTCTGTACTACAAGTAGCATGTTCCTATACAAAGTGTACATCAAGTACAACACTGTCTCTGTACTACAAGTAGCATGTTCCTATACAAACTGTACATCAAGTAGACCACTGTCTCTATAACACAAGTAACAAGTGACTATACAAACTGTACATCAAGTACAACACTGTCTCTGTACTACAAGTAGCATGTTCCTATACAAACTGTACATCAAGTACAACACTGTCTCTATAACACAAGTAATAAGTGACTATACAAACTGTACATCAAGTAATAACACTGTCTCTGTACTACAAGTAGCATGTTCCTATACAAACTGTGTATTAAGTACACCACTGTCTCTGTACTACAAGTAGCATGTTCCTATACAAACTGTGTATTAAGTACACCACTGTCTCTGTACTACAAGTAGCATGTTGTTATACAAAGTGTACATCAAGTACACCACTGTTTCTGTACTACAAGCAACATGTTTCTATACAAACTGTACATCAAGTACACCACTGTTTCTGTACTACAAGCAACATGTTTCTATACAAACTGTGTATTAAGTACACCACTGTCTCTGTACTACAAGTAGCATGTTGTTATACAAAGTGTACATCAAGTACACCACTGTTTCTGTACTACAAGCAACATGTTTCTATACAAACTGTACATCAAGTACACCACTGTCTCTGTAATTACAAGTAGCATGTTTGTTATACAAAGTGTACATCAAGTACACCACTGTTTCTGTACTACAAGCAACATGTTTCTATACAAACTGTACATCAAGTACACCACTGTTTCTGTACTACAAGCAACATGTTCCGATACAAACTGTGTATTAAGTACACCACTGTCTCTGTACTACAAGCAACATGTTCCTATACAAACTGTACATCAAGTACACCACTGTCTCTGTACTACAAGCAACATGTTCCTATACAAACTGTGTATTAAGTACACCACTGTTTCTGTACTACAAGCAACATGTTTCTATACAAACTGTGTATTAAGTACACCACTGTCTCTGTACTACAAGCAACATGTTTCTATACAAACTGTGTATTAAGTACACCACTGTCTCTGTACTACAAGTAGCATGTTCCTATACAAACTGTGTATTAAGTACACCACTGTCTCTGTACTACAAGTAGCATGTTGCTATACAAAGTGTACATCAAGTACACCACTGTTTCTGTACTACAAGCAACATGTTTCTATACAAACTGTGTATTAAGTACACCACTGTCTCTGTACTACAAGTAGCATGTTGCTATACAAAGTGTACATCAAGTAACACCACTGTTTCTGTACTACAAGCAACATGTTTCTATACAAACTGTACATCAAGTACACCACTGTTTCTGTACTACAAGCAACATGTTTCTATACAAACTGTGTATTAAGTACACCACTGTCTCTGTACTCACAAGTAGCATGTTGTTATACAAAGTGTACATCAAGTACACCACTGTTTCTGTACTACAAGCAACATGTTTCTATACAAACTGTACATCAAGTACACCACTGTCTCTGTACTACAAGTAGCATGTTGTTATACAAAGTGTACATCAAGTACACCACTGTTTCTGTACTACAAGCAACATGTTTCTATACAAACTGTACATCAAGTACACCACTGTTTCTGTACTACAAGCAACATGTTCCGATACAAACTGTGTATTAAGTACACCACTGTCTCTGTACTACAAGCAACATGTTCCTATACAAACTGTACATCAAGTACACCACTGTCTCTGTACTACAAGCAACATGTTTCTATACAAACTGTGTATTAAGTACACCACTGTTTCTGTACTACAAGCAACATGTTTCTATACAAACTGTACATCAAGTACACCACTGTCTCTGTACTACAAGCAACATGTTTCTATACAAACTGTGTATTAAGTACACCACTGTCTCTGTACTACAAGCAACATGTTTCTATACAAACTGTGTATTAAGTACACCACTGTCTCTGTACTACAAGCAACATGTTCCTATACAAACTGTACATCAAGTACACCACTGTCTCTGTACTACAAGCAACATGTTCCTATACAAACTGTGTATTAAGTACACCACTGTCTCTGTACTACAAGCAACATGTTCCTATACAAACTGTGTATTAAGTACACCACTGTCTCTGTACTACAAGCAACATGTTTCTATACAAACTGTGTATTAAGTACACCACTGTCTCTGTACTACAAGCAACATGTTTCTATACAAACTGTGTATTAAGTACACCACTGTCTCTGTACTACAAGCAACATGTTTCTATACAAACTGTGTATTAAGTACACCACTGTCTCTGTACTACAAGTAGCATGTTCCTATACAAACTGTGTATTAAATACACCACTGTCTCTGTACTACAAGTAGCATGTTCCTATACAAACTGTGTATTAAGTACACCACTGTCTCTGTACTACAAGCAACATGTTCCTATACAAACTGTGTATTAAGCACACCACTGTCTCTGTACTACAAGTAGCATGTTCCTATACAAACTGTGTATTAAGTACACCACTGTCTCTGTACTACAAGCAACATGTTCCTATACAAACTGTGTATTAAGTACACCACTGTCTCTGTACTACAAGTAGCATGTTGCTATACAAAGTGTACATCAAGTACACCACTGTCTCTGTACTACAAGCAACATGTTTCTATACAAACTGTGTATTAAGTACACCACTGTCTCTGTACTTACAAGTAGCATGTTGTTATACAAAGTGTACATCAAGTACACCACTGTTTCTGTACTACAAGCAACATGTTTCTATACAAACTGTACATCAAGTACACCACTGTCTCTGTACTACAAGTAGCATGTTGCTATACAAAGTGTACATCAAGTACACCACTGTTTCTGTACTACAAGCAACATGTTTCTATACAAACTGTACATCAAGTACACCACTGTTTCTGTACTACAAGCAACATGTTCCGATACAAACTGTGTATTAAGTACACCACTGTCTCTGTACTACAAGCAACATGTTCCTATACAAACTGTACATCAAGTACACCACTGTCTCTGTACTACAAGCAACATGTTTCTATACAAACTGTGTATTAAGTACACCACTGTTTCTGTACTACAAGCAACATGTTTCTATACAAACTGTACATCAAGTACACCACTGTCTCTGTACTACAAGCAACATGTTTCTATACAAACTGTGTATTAAGTACACCACTGTCTCTGTACTACAAGCAACATGTTTCTATACAAACTGTGTATTAAGTACACCACTGTCTCTGTACTACAAGCAACATGTTCCTATACAAACTGTACATCAAGTACACCACTGTCTCTGTACTACAAGCAACATGTTCCTATACAAACTGTGTATTAAGTACACCACTGTCTCTGTACTACAAGCAACATGTTCCTATACAAACTGTGTATTAAGTACACCACTGTCTCTGTACTACAAGCAACATGTTTCTATACAAACTGTGTATTAAGTACACCACTGTCTCTGTACTACAAGCAACATGTTTCTATACAAACTGTGTATTAAGTACACCACTGTCTCTGTACTACAAGCAACATGTTTCTATACAAACTGTGTATTAAGTACACCACTGTCTCTGTACTACAAGCAACATGTTCCTATACAAACTGTACATCAAGTACACCACTGTTTCTGTACTACAAGCAACATGTTCCTATACAAACTGTGTATTAAGTACACCACTGTCTCTGTACTACAAGCAACATGTTCCTATACAAACTGTGTATTAAGTACACCACTGTCTCTGTACTACAAGTAGCATGTTCCTATACAAACTGTGTATTAAGTACACCACTGTCTCTGTACTACAAGCAACATGTTCCTATACAAACTGTGTATTAAGTACACCACTGTCTCTGTACTACAAGTAGCATGTTCCGATACAAACTGTGTATTATGTACACCACTGTCTCTGTACTACAAGCAACATGTTCCTATACAAACTGTGTATTAAGTACACCACTGTCTCTGTACTACAAGTAGCATGTTCCTATACAAACTGTGTATTAAGTACACCACTGTCTCTGTACTACAAGCAACATGTTCCTATACAAACTGTGTATTAAGTACACCACTGTCTCTGTACTACAAGTAGCATGTTCCTATACAAACTGTGTATTAAGTACACCACTGTCTCTGTACTACAAGTAGCATGTTCCTATACAAACTGTGTATTAAGTACACCACTGTCTCTGTACTACAAGTAGCATGTTCCTATACAAACTGTGTATTAAGTACACCACTGTCTCTGTACTACAAGTAGCATGTTCCTATACAAACTGTGTATTAAGTACACCACTGTTTCTGTACTACAAGTAGCATGTTCCTATACAAACTGTGTATTAAGTACACCACTGTTTCTGTAATTACAAGCAACATGTTCCTATACAAACTGTGTATTAAGTACACCACTGTCTCTGTACTACAAGTAGCATTTTCCTATACAAACTGTGTATTAAGTACACCACTGTTTCTGTACTACAAGCAACATGTTCCTATACAAACTGTGTATTAAGTACACCACTGTCTCTGTACTACAAGTAGCATGTTCCTATACAAACTGTGTATTAAGTACACCACTGTTTCTGTACTACAAGTAGCATGTTCCTATACAAACTGTGTATTAAGTACACCACTGTTTCTGTACTACAAGCAACATGTTCCTATACAAACTGTGTATTAAGTACACCACTGTCTCTGTACTACAAGCAACATGTTCCTATACAAACTGTACATCAAGTACACCACTGTCTCTGTACTACAAGCAACATGTTCCTATACAAACTGTACATCAAGTACAACACTGTCTCTGTACTACAAGTAGCATGTTCCTATACAAAGTGTACATCAAGTACAACACTGTCTCTGTACTACAAGTAGCATGTTCCTATACAAACTGTACATCAAGTAGACCACTGTCTCTATAACACAAGTAACAAGTGACTATACAAACTGTACATCAAGTACAACACTGTCTCTGTACTACAAGTAGCATGTTCCTATACAAACTGTACATCAAGTACAACACTGTCTCTATAACACAAGTAATAAGTGACTATACAAACTGTACATCAAGTACAACACTGTCTCTGTACTACAAGTAGCATGTTCCTATACAAACTGTGTATTAAGTACACCACTGTCTCTGTACTACAAGTAGCATGTTCCTATACAAACTGTGTATTAAGTACACCACTGTTTCTGTACTTACAAGTAGCATGTTCCTATACAAACTGTGTATTAAGTACACCACTGTTTCTGTACTACAAGCAACATGTTCCTATACAAACTGTGTATTAAGTACACCACTGTCTCTGTACTACAAGTAGCATTTTCCTATACAAACTGTGTATTAAGTACACCACTGTTTCTGTACTACAAGCAACATGTTCCTATACAAACTGTGTATTAAGTACACCACTGTCTCTGTACTACAAGTAGCATGTTCCTATACAAACTGTGTATTAAGTACACCACTGTTTCTGTACTACAAGTAGCATGTTCCTATACAAACTGTGTATTAAGTACACCACTGTTTCTGTACTACAAGCAACATGTTCCTATACAAACTGTGTATTAAGTACACCACTGTCTCTGTACTACAAGCAACATGTTCCTATACAAACTGTACATCAAGTACACCACTGTCTCTGTACTACAAGCAACATGTTCCTATACAAACTGTACATCAAGTACAACACTGTCTCTGTACTACAAGTAGCATGTTCCTATACAAAGTGTACATCAAGTACAACACTGTCTCTGTACTACAAGTAGCATGTTCCTATACAAACTGTACATCAAGTAGACCACTGTCTCTATAACACAAGTAACAAGTGACTATACAAACTGTACATCAAGTACAACACTGTCTCTGTACTACAAGTAGCATGTTCCTATACAAACTGTACATCAAGTACAACACTGTCTCTATAACACAAGTAATAAGTGACTATACAAACTGTACATCAAGTACAACACTGTCTCTGTACTACAAGTAGCATGTTCCTATACAAACTGTGTATTAAGTACACCACTGTCTCTGTACTACAAGTAGCATGTTGCTATACAAACTGTACATCAAGTACACCACTGTCTCTGTACTACAAGCAACATGTTCCTATACAAACTGTACATCAAGTACAACACTGTCTCTGTACTACAAGTAGCATGTTCCTATACAAAGTGTACATCAAGTACAACACTGTCTCTGTACTACAAGTAGCATGTTCCTATACAAACTGTACATCAAGTAGACCACTGTCTCTATAACACAAGTAACAAGTGACTATACAAACTGTACATCAAGTACAACACTGTCTCTGTACTACAAGTAGCATGTTCCTATACAAACTGTACATCAAGTACAACACTGTCTCTATAACACAAGTAATAAGTGACTATACAAACTGTACATCAAGTACAACACTGTCTCTGTACTACAAGTAGCATGTTCCTATACAAACTGTGTATTAAGTACACCACTGTCTCTGTACTACAAGCAACATGTTCCTATACAAACTGTGTATTAAGTACACCACTGTCTCTGTACTACAAGTAGCATGTTCCTATACAAACTGTGTATTAAGTACACCACTGTCTCTGTACTACAAGTAGCATGTTCCTATACAAACTGTGTATTAAGTACACCACTGTCTCTGTACTACAAGTAGCATGTTCCTATACAAACTGTGTATTAAGTACACCACTGTCTCTGTACTACAAGTAGCATGTTCCTATACAAACTGTGTATTAAGTACACCACTGTTTCTGTACTACAAGTAGCATGTTCCTATACAAACTGTGTATTAAGTACACCACTGTTTCTGTACTACAAGCAACATGTTCCTATACAAACTGTGTATTAAGTACACCACTGTCTCTGTACTACAAGTAGCATTTTCCTATACAAACTGTGTATTAAGTACACCACTGTTTCTGTACTACAAGCAACATGTTCCTATACAAACTGTGTATTAAGTACACCACTGTCTCTGTACTACAAGTAGCATGTTCCTATACAAACTGTGTATTAAGTACACCACTGTTTCTGTACTACAAGTAGCATGTTCCTATACAAACTGTGTATTAAGTACACCACTGTTTCTGTACTACAAGCAACATGTTCCTATACAAACTGTGTATTAAGTACACCACTGTCTCTGTACTACAAGCAACATGTTCCTATACAAACTGTACATCAAGTACACCACTGTCTCTGTACTACAAGCAACATGTTCCTATACAAACTGTACATCAAGTACAACACTGTCTCTGTACTACAAGTAGCATGTTCCTATACAAAGTGTACATCAAGTACAACACTGTCTCTGTACTACAAGTAGCATGTTCCTATACAAACTGTACATCAAGTAGACCACTGTCTCTATAACACAAGTAACAAGTGACTATACAAACTGTACATCAAGTACAACACTGTCTCTGTACTACAAGTAGCATGTTCCTATACAAACTGTACATCAAGTACAACACTGTCTCTATAACACAAGTAATAAGTGACTATACAAACTGTACATCAAGTACAACACTGTCTCTGTACTACAAGTAGCATGTTCCTATACAAACTGTGTATTAAGTACACCACTGTCTCTGTACTACAAGTAGCATGTTCCTATACAAACTGTGTATTAAGTACACCACTGTTTCTGTACTACAAGTAGCATGTTCCTATACAAACTGTGTATTAAGTACACCACTGTTTCTGTACTACAAGCAACATGTTCCTATACAAACTGTGTATTAAGTACACCACTGTCTCTGTACTACAAGTAGCATTTTCCTATACAAACTGTGTATTAAGTACACCACTGTTTCTGTACTACAAGCAACATGTTCCTATACAAACTGTGTATTAAGTACACCACTGTCTCTGTACTACAAGTAGCATGTTCCTATACAAACTGTGTATTAAGTACACCACTGTTTCTGTACTACAAGTAGCATGTTCCTATACAAACTGTGTATTAAGTACACCACTGTTTCTGTACTACAAGCAACATGTTCCTATACAAACTGTGTATTAAGTACACCACTGTCTCTGTACTACAAGCAACATGTTCCTATACAAACTGTACATCAAGTACACCACTGTCTCTGTACTACAAGCAACATGTTCCTATACAAACTGTACATCAAGTACAACACTGTCTCTGTACTACAAGTAGCATGTTCCTATACAAAGTGTACATCAAGTACAACACTGTCTCTGTACTACAAGTAGCATGTTCCTATACAAACTGTACATCAAGTAGACCACTGTCTCTATAACACAAGTAACAAGTGACTATACAAACTGTACATCAAGTACAACACTGTCTCTGTACTACAAGTAGCATGTTCCTATACAAACTGTACATCAAGTACAACACTGTCTCTATAACACAAGTAATAAGTGACTATACAAACTGTACATCAAGTACAACACTGTCTCTGTACTACAAGTAGCATGTTCCTATACAAACTGTGTATTAAGTACACCACTGTTTCTGTACTACAAGCAACATGTTCCTATACAAACTGTGTATTAAGTACACCACTGTCTCTGTACTACAAGTAGCATTTTCCTATACAAACTGTGTATTAAGTACACCACTGTTTCTGTACTACAAGCAACATGTTCCTATACAAACTGTGTATTAAGTACACCACTGTCTCTGTACTACAAGTAGCATGTTCCTATACAAACTGTGTATTAAGTACACCACTGTTTCTGTACTACAAGTAGCATGTTCCTATACAAACTGTGTATTAAGTACACCACTGTTTCTGTACTACAAGCAACATGTTCCTATACAAACTGTGTATTAAGTACACCACTGTCTCTGTACTACAAGCAACATGTTCCTATACAAACTGTACATCAAGTACACCACTGTCTCTGTACTACAAGCAACATGTTCCTATACAAACTGTACATCAAGTACACCACTGTCTCTGTACTACAAGCAACATGTTCCTATACAAACTGTACATCAAGTACACCACTGTCTCTGTACTACAAGCAACATGTTCCTATACAAACTGTGTATTAAGTACACCACTGTCTCTGTACTACAAGTAGCATGTTTCTATACAAACTGTGTATTAAGTACACCACTGTCTCTGTACTACAAGTAGCATGTTCCTATACAAACTGTGTATTAAGTACACCACTGTCTCTGTACTACAAGTAGCATGTTCCTATACAAACTGTGTATTAAGTACACCACTGTTTCTGTACTACAAGTAGCATGTTTCTATACAAACTGTGTATTAAGTACACCACTGTTTCTGTACTACAAGTAGCATGTTCATGTTAAAGTTGACTCAGTAGCATGCACATCTTTCAAATGGTAAATGATTAAAGAACTCACGTATTTTTCTCGTATTTTTAAATCGGGAACACTGCATTGTCATCACTTTAGTGCAACTCGTAAAATTATCTTCATTCTCAAGGGGCCGTACAAGTGGTCACAATTCATCAGTGGTGCTGGTATCGTGTGTAGGTAGATATATATATATATATCACCTTATAATGTACATTCCACCGCTGTAGATATTCTACAGACAGGGTTTGGTTTATAACCCATGTCGTTGATCGCCACCGAAACATACGGCGGTTACAGCTCGCAGTAATTCATATGATAGTTTCATATGACCGTTTTGATCGGCATGAAGCCAAAAATGTGAAACTCTATACAGAAGTCTGAAGTGCACTATTATTTTATTGCGTGTCGATAGTATGCAGGCCTCACACGCGATTCTTCCCATAGGAATAAAGTCTTGTCTGACTTGTAGATATCGACGTTCGTGTTTTTAGAAGAGTGTCTGGCAAAGTAAACGAATAAACTGTTTTACTTTGCTTAATTAAAATTCATGTTGCTATTAAAGAGAGTCTCCCTAAACTTAAGTTGTGGATGTAAATGTATTTTATTTTTATCGCATAGAAATAGAAATACTTTAACTTTAGTTTTGTTTTACGCTTAAAATTTATGTCATATGACAAACTGTACTCATACATATTGATAAAATAAGTTTATGTATATCGAACACGTGACAAGTACCTTTACTGACGTCATGGTGAGTTATGTTTAACTCTACTTACACTAAGTTGTTTTGTAAATTAAATCAGAAACTATACTATTTCACAACACAAACTGCTTTCCATAAACAGAAACTTCTATGAACTATTCAACACAAGTGATTGTTCTAACAACATAATTAGACAAATTTTTTCTGTACTTTAACAACACATGAATTGCAATTTTCAGTCCAAAATTCTGTTTACTTAAGTTTATTGTTCTGTTGTAAGATCACATTTTTATATAGAGTTCTGGTTGGAGCAGCCAAAACATGATGGAAACGTTCTTTATCTGATGACATTCTTTAAAATATTGTTTTAAGGCAACATTCGGCTTGAATCCATTTTACGAAATGCCTTTATTAATACTGTTATTACATGTATAGCAACTGTATACATTTCGGTCAACATGCACATAATATTAGAAAATTAAATCACCTTTGTTCTTTTTAACATGAACTTCAATTGCAGCCAAACATTTATAGACCAGATTCACGTCTTACAGAATGATATTGTATTATTGTATTGCATTATTTTTATTGTTGCTGATTTTTCTCTTTTCCTCTAACAAGAAGATTCTCTAACTGTTCATGTCCCACTCTCTACGATAAAAACCATCCACTCCTTTCCATGATTATTTCACTCGAACAAGAACATTATCTAACTGTTCATGTTCTACTCCCTACGATAAAAACCATCCACTCCTTCTCATGATTATTTCACTCGAACAAGAAGATTATCTAACTGTTCATGTCCCACTCCCTACGATAAAAACCATCCACTCCTTCCCATGAATATTTTACTCTAACGAGAAAATTATCTAACTGTTCATGTCCCACTCTCTATGATAAGAACCATCCACTTCTCCTTATGATGATTTTTACTCTAACAATAACAAATGAAAATACTTCATGGTTTTTATTTTCATGAAAGTTGGGGGAGAGGTTCTGTCGTTTTTCATTTTGTTTTTTATTATGTAACAAAATCAGTTACTTCTTCTTATGACTTGTTTGTGGTATGTTTACCGATTCGTTTGTTACTAGGCCCGGCATTGCCAAGTGGGTTAAGGCGTTCGACTCGTAATCCGAGGGTTGCGAGAATCACGGTCGCACCAAACATGCTGGCCCTTTTAGCCGTGGGGGCGTTATAATGTGACGGTCAATCACACTATTCGTGGCGGTGGGCGATGACGACCAGCTGTCTTCCCTCTAGTCTTACACTGCTAAATTAGGGACGTATAGCTTTACGCGAAATTCAAAACAAATAAACAATCGTTTGTTACTTTCTCGTACTTTGCTTTCTATACTAAAAATAATATTTTTTCTCCAAACTTGATATTTTATCGAGTGAGAGATATTTGTTGCTAGAAAAGGATTATTGGTTTTATTCTGATACGGAAAACCTTCTTCTACTTGAGCATCGTTTCTTAAGCCTTTTTATTTTTTCAATAAGAATGATAAGTAAATCCTTACATATCTTTTCTAGCTATAATGAGAATGGCTATGATTCCTTATGGCTACTTTTGTACTTTTGTTTTAAACAGAAAAAAACTATTTTTTGTGCTTCTTTTACAAGCTAGTGCTTCTTGTTTGCTCGAGCAAGAATTATGTAATCATTATTCCTTATGATTCTTCTTTACTTTAGTAAGAATTAACTAATTATTATTCCTTATGATTCTTCTTTACTCTAGTAAGAATTATGTATTCATTGTTCCTTATGATTCTTCTTTACTTTAGTAAGAATTAATTAATTATTATTCCTTATGATTCTTCTTTACTTTAGTAAGAATTAATTAATTATTATTCCTTATGATTCTTCTTTACTCTTGTAAGAATTAATTATTATTATTCCTTATGATTTTTCTTTACTTTAGTAAGCATTAATTATTATTATTCCTTATGATTCTTCTTTACTCTAGTAAGAATTAATTATTATTATTCCTTATGATTCTTTTTTGCTTTAGTAAGAATTAATTAATTATTATTCCTTATGATTCTTCTTTACTCTTGTAAGAATTAATTATTATTATTCCCTATGATCCTTCTTTACTCTAGTAAGAATTAATTATTATTCCTTATGATTCTTCTTTACTCTTGCAAGAATTAATTATTATTATTCCTTATGATTCTTCTTTACTTTAGTAAGAATTAATTCTTCTTCTTCTTTACTCTAGTAAGAATTAATAATAATTATTCCTTATGATTCTTCTTTACTTTAGTAAGAATTAATTAATCATTATTTCTTATGATTCTTCTTTACTTTAGTAAGAATTAATTAATTATTATTCCTTATGATTATTCTTTACTTCAGTAAGAATTAATTAATTATTATTCCTTATGATTCTTCTTTACTCTTGTAAGAATTAATTATTATTCCTTGTGATTCTTCTTTACTTTAGTAAGAATTAATTAATTATTATTCCTTATGATTCTTCTTTACTCTTGCAAGAATTAATTATTATTATTCCTTATGATTCTTCTTTACTTTAGTAAGAATTAATTATTATTCTTCTTTACTCTAGAAAGAATTAATTGTTATTATTCCTTATGATTCTTCTTTACTTTAGTAAGAATTAATTAATTATTATTCCTTATGATTATTCTTTACTTTAGTAAGAATTATATAATTATTATTCCTTATGATTCTTCTTTACTCTTGTAAGAATTAATTATTATTCCTTATGATTCTTCTTTACTTTAGTAAGAATTAATTAATTATTATTCCTTATGATTCTTCTTTACTTTAGTGAGAATTAATTAATTATTATTCCTTATGATTATTCTTTACTTTAGTAAGAATTAATTATTTATTATTCCTTATGATTCTTCTTTACTCTAACGAGAACAGCTCACTACTTCTTACGTTTATTTCTATTTTTGTGAGAAGTAGCTATCACTTGTACTTCTTATTCAATAAAAACGTTATTCTGATTCAGATTGGAGAAAAAAGGAATTGAGAGAGAACATACTGACCCGAAATCGAATTCTCTGATTAATGCATTAATACGTAATTTATCATTCGTGCATATATTGTGTAAATATAAAGCAACGTTTGGATTATATTTCAAGAAGAAATGGTGTATTTGTACGAACGGTTATCTAAAAATAACTTTTAAACGCTAACACTTATAGATGAAACGTGGTTTTCAACGTATTGTTTGTGATACTGCTTCCAGAAAGACATAAAAACAGTAGAAAAAAACTATTTTATTTACATTTCTAGTGAATGTATATGAAATTGGATATATCCCTTATAGAGATGCAGTCTACGTGGCTTGTAAATCTAGCCTTAAACGTTTTAAAACACTAAATTTTCAGATAAAAAAGCGAGAAAGGTGAGCTTTAACTTCGAGATTTCTTATCTTTCTCTTAGTCATATTTTTATCACCGCACTTAGAAAAAATATATCAGGCATCCTACATCTTAGATAACCCTAAATGCTAGCCATTACTGTACAAACTATTAATTTTATCTGTCTAGACAACAGACAAAATAGAATGGAAAAAAGTAAAGCACAAACCCGATCAATCCACGCGCTCAGGTCACCAATAAAGGGACTACTTAATCGGATCATATACTTTTCAAGTAATTCGACTGAACGTGCGAGTTGATTAGCTTTTAAAAAACAAAATTTTACATTGTAATTCGCACTGAAAAATGTAAGAAAATTAATACAGTTTTTGTAAAGTATGTCACAAGATCGTCACTGTTCTGGTGGTCCTAACAGATTATATATATGAGAAAGTTTGTTTTGAATTTCGCGCAAAGCTACACGAGGGCTCTCTGCGCTAGCTGTCCCTAATTTAGCAGTTTAAGACTAGAGGGAAGGCCACTAGCATATCATCACCCACCGTCAACTTTTGGACTACTCTTATACCGACGATTAGTGGGAATGACCGTCACATTATAACGCCCAACGGCTGAAAGGGCGAGCATGTTTCGTGTGAAGCAGATTAGAACCCACAATCATCGGATTATGAGTCAAGTGCTTTATTCACCTGGCCATGCCAGCCCTTTAATTGTAGGGTTGAGTATTTTCCTTATAGCAAAGCCACATCAGGCTATTTGCTGAGTCCAGCGAGAGGAATCGAACCCCTGATTTTAGGGTTATATGGGTACCCGCACGTATTAATGATTTCTAAATTGGCACGCTTCTATACGATTTTAATGCAAAATTCTACTTCTATTAAGGCTAAATGAATATTATAAGAAATTACAGATTACATTGTGAAAATAAACAACTTTTGTATTAGAAACAGTTTATATCAATATTTTAGTTGAAACAGTTTATATCAAAGTTTTCAGTACATACAGTTTATATCAGTAGTTTAGTAGATACAGTTTACATCAATGTTTCACTATCTACAGTTTATATCAATAGTTTAGTAGATACAGTTTACATCAGTGTTTCACTATCTACAGTTTTTATCAATAGTTTAGTAGATACAGTTGATATCAATGTTTCACTATCTACAGTTTTTATTAGTAGTTTAGCAGGTACAGTTTACATCAATGTTTCACTATCTACAGTATATATCAGTAGTTTAGTAGATACAGTTTACATCAATGTTTCACTATCTACAGTTTATATCAATAGTTTAGTAGATACAGTTTACATCAGTGTTTCACTATCTACATTTTTTATCAATAGTTTAGTAGATACAGTTGATATCAATGTTTCACTATCTACAGTTTTTATAAATATTTTAATATATACATTTTATATGAATGTTTGCTTTATATACAGTTTATATGAACGTTTTAGTATACACACTTTGGATCAAGGTTTTAGTAGATACGGCTTATATCAATGTTTTAGTAGATAGAGTTTATATTAATCTTTTACTAGCTATAATTTATATCGATATTTTGGAAAATACAGTTTATATTAATGTTTGCAGTACATAGAGATTATATGAACGTTTTAGTAAACACAGTTTATATCAGAGTTTTAGTAACTACAGGTTATATCAGTGTTTTAATATATAGAATTTAAATTAATGATTCCAGGATATACAGTTTATATGAACGTTTTACCTGCTACAGTTTATATCATTCTTTTAGTAGTTACAGTTTATGTCAACGTTTCCGTAAATACAATTTATATCAATGTTCTAGTAGCTTCAACTTATATCAATATTTTAATCTATACACTTTATATGAACGTATTCGTAGATATAGTATATATCAATACTTTAGTCGGTACGGTTTATATCAATGTCTTAATAGATACACCTTATATCAGTGTTTGTTTGTTTTTTGAATTTTGCACAAAGCTACTCGAGGGCTATCTGTGCTAGCCGTCCCTAATTTAGCAGTGTAAGCCTAGAGGGAAGGCAGCTAGTCATCACTACCCACCGCCAACGAATAGTGGGATTGACCGTCACTTTATAACGCCCCCACGGCTGAAAGGGCGAGCATGTTTGGCGCGACGGGGATGCGAACCCGCGACCCTCAGTTTACGAGTCGCACGCCTTAACACGCTTGGCCATGTCGGGCTTTATATCAGTGTTTCATTACATCAGTAGATAATGTTTATATCAATGATTCAGTGGCGCACAGTTTATATAAATATTTTAGTGGCTACAGATTATGTCAGTATTTTAGTAGATAGAGTTTATATCAATGTTTTCGTAGATACAATTTACATCAATATTTTACTAGATACACTTGATATAAATGTTTTGGTAGACAGAGTTTATATCAATATTTTAATATACACAGTTTATATCAAAGTTTTAGTAGCTACAGATTATATCAGTATTTTAGGACATACAGTTTTTATCAATATTTTAATTTATACAGTTAAAGTCAATGTTTCCAGTATATACAGTGTGTATGAACGTTTTAGTAGGTACAGCTTATATCAATACTTCAGTACAAACAGTTTATGTGAATGTCTCAGTAGATACAGTTTATATCATTGTTTCTGTTGCTACATTTTATATCAGTGTTTTAGCAGATAGAGTTCTTATCAATGTTTTAGTAAATACAGTTTATATCAATGTTTTAGTAGATACTTTTTATATCATTATTTTAGTAGATACATTTTATATCAGTGTTTCAGTAGGTATAGTTATTATTATTATTTCAATAGATGAAGTTCATATACAGATTATATTAATATTTCCAGTATATACAGTGTTGAATCAACGTTTTGGTAGATACACTTTATATCAGTGTTTTAGTAGATATGGTTTATATCAGTTTTTGCATTATACACAGTTTATATCAATTCCTTAGTGGATACAGGATACATAAATATTTCTGTAGGTAAAGTGTATATCAATGTTTTAGAAGATACAGTTTAAAACAAGGTTTCAGTAGATACAACTTATTTCAATGTTTCACTAGCTACAATTTTTATCAATATTTCAATATTTACAGTTTATATTAATGATTCCAGTACATATAGTTTATATGAGCACTTTGGAAGATTCTATTTGTCTCAATGGTTTAGTAGATACAGTTTATACCAACCTTTTAGGACATACAGTTGTTATCAATGTCTTAGAAGATAAAGCTTATATCAATGTTTGAGTGTATACAGTTTATATCAATATTTCAATATATACAGTTTATATTGATACTTTAGTAGCTGAGGTTTATATCAGTTATAGTAGATAAGTTTATATCAATGTTTAGTACATACAATTTTTGCAATATTTTAATAGCTAATATTTATATGAATATTTTACTACGTACGGTTTATATGAACGTTTTAGTAAATACAGCTTCTATCAATATTTTAGTATCTACACTTTATATAGATGTTTCAGAAGCCATAGCTTATATCAATATTTTAGTAGATACACTTTATATCAGTATTTTAATATATACAATTTAAAATATTGCTTTCACTATATACAGTTTATATGAAAGCTTTAGCAGCTACAGTTTATAACAGTGTCTAAGCACCTACAGTTTATATAAATGTTTTAGTAGACGCAGTTTATACCAATGTTTAAGTAGCTACATCTAATGTAAATATTTTAATATATACATTTTATATTAATGCTTCCAGTATATACAGGTTATATGAACGTTTTAGTAGGTACACTTTATATCAATGTTTCAGAAGGTACACGTTATACCCATATTTCTGTACATAGAGTTTATATCAGTGTTTTAGAATGTCCGTAGGTAAAGTTTATATCAATATTTTAGCAGACACAGCTTATATCAATATTTTAGTAGATAAAGTTTATATAAATATTTAAGATATGAAGTTTATATTACAGATTGCAGTATATACAGTTTATATCAATGTTTTTCTAGATACAGTTTATATCAAAGTTTTAAAAGATAAAGTTTATATTAGTGTTTTGGTAGCTACAGTTTATATCAAAATATTAGAAGCTACATTTTATATGAATGTTTCAGTAGAAACAGCTCATATCAATATTTTAGTAGATGGAGTTTATATCAATGTTTTAGTAGACACACTTTATTTCAATGTTTCATTAGCTACAATTTATATCAATATTTTAATATATAAAGCTTATAAGAACGTTTTAGTAGATACAGCTTATATCAACGTTTTAGCAGCTACACTTTACATTAGTGTTTTAGTAGCTACACTTTACATTAGTGTTTTAGTAGGTACAGTTTATATCAATCTCCTCGTAGCTACAGTTTATATCAATGTTTTAATAAATGCATCTTAAATTAATGGTTTAGGAGCTACAGTTTATATCAATATTTTACTAGTTACAATTTTTGTCAGTATTTTAATATCAACAGTTTATATTAATGATTCCCGTACATATAGATTTTTATGAGCGTGTTAGTAGATTCAGTTTATGTCAATGTTTTAGTAGATTCGGTTTATATCAATGTTTGAGTAGATAGAGTTTATATCAATATATTAATATATACACTTTAAATTAATGCTTTCACTATATAAAGTTTATTTGAATGTTTTAGTACCTATAGTTTATATAAATGTTTCAGCAAACACAGTTTATATCAATAGTTTACTATATACAGATTATATCAATGTTTGAAAGCGTACAGTTTATAACATTGTTTTGGTAAATACAGTTTATATCAGTGTTTTAGTAGCTACAATTTATATCAATATTTTCATATATAAAATTTATATGAACCTTTTAGTAGATACAGTTTATATCAATATTTTATTAGCTACAATTTATATCAAGTCTTTAGTAGATCCAATTTATATCAAAGTTTCTGTAGATACAGTTTATATTAGTGTTTCAGGATACACAGTTTATATCAATGTTTCAGTTGCTACAGTTTTTATATATATTTTAATATATAGAGTTTAAAGTAATGCTTGTAGCATATATAATTTATATGATTGTTTCTGCAGCTACAGTTTATATCAGTGTTTCTGTAGATACAGATTTTATCAATATTTTAGAAGATACAGTTTATATAAATATTTGCAGAAGATACAGTTTATATGAATGTTTTATTAGATACAGATTATATCAGTGTTTTAGTAGCTACAGTTTATATCAATGTTCTAGAAGATAGAGTTTATGTATGTGTTGTAGTAGATACAGTTTATGTCAAAATTTTAATAGCTACAGTTTATATATAAATATTTTAGTAGGTGCAGTTTATATTCATGTTTTAGTAGATACAGGTTATATCAATGGTTTAGTAGCTACAGTTTCTATCAGTGATTTAGTATCTACAGTTTACATTACTGTTTTAGTAGCTAGAGTTTATATTAATGTTTTAATATCTACAGTTTCTATCAATGTGTTAGTAGATACAGTTTATATCAGTGTTTTAGTAGCAATAGTTTATGTCAATGTTTCAGTACATACAGTTTATATCATTGTCTGGTAGACAGAGTTTGAATCAATGTTCTAGTAGCTACAGTTTATATTATTATTTTAATATATGAAATTTATATTAATGTTCTAGTAGATACTATTTATATCAATGTTTGGCTTTACATAGTTTATATCAATGCTTTAGAACACACAGTTTTTGTGAATATTTTAGTAGATACAGTTTATGTGAATATTTTGTAGTAACAGTTTATATCATTTATTCAGTAGGAAAGAGTTCATGTAATTGTTTTAGGAGATACAGTTTACATCAATGTATTAATAGCTACAGTTTATATAAATGCTTTAGTGGCTGCAGTTTGTATAAATGTTTTAGTATATATAGCTTATATCAATTTGTTAGTTGCTACAGTTTATATCCATGTTTTAGTAGATATACTTCATGTAAATGTTTTAGTAGTTCTAGTTTAAATCAATGTTTTAATAGATAAACTTTATGTCTGCATTTTAATGTATACAATTGAAATTATTGCTTTCAGTATCTACTATTGATATGAGATGAGAGTTTTAGCACATAAAGTTTGTATCAAAATTCAGTGGCTACAGATTAAATCAACGTGTAAGTAGATACAGTTTATATCAATGTTTTAGTTGATACACTTTATGTAGATATTTTGGAATATGCAGATTATATCAATGCTTTAGTAGATACAGTTTATATAAATATTTTATAGATACATTTTATATCAATGTTTTAGTTGATACACTTTATGTAGATATTTTCGAAGATGCAGATTATATCAATGCTTTAGTAGATACAGTTTATATAAATATTTTATAGATACAGTTTATATAAATATTTTGATAAACGCAGGTTAAATAAATATTTTAGAAGATACAGTTTATATTAATATTTTAGTAGATACAGGTTATATCAATGTTTTAGAAAATACACGTTATATCAATGCTTTAGTAGATACATGTTATATAAATATTTTAGTAGATACAGTTTATATCAATGTTCTAAAAGATAGGATTTATATATGTGTTATAGTAAATACAGATTATATGAAAATTTTAATAACTACACTTTATATAAATATTTTAATAGGTACAATTTATATCAAAATTTTAGTATATACAGATTATGCCAATGTTTTAGTAGATACAGTTTATGCCAATGTTTTAGTAGATACAGTTTATGCCAATGTTTTAGTAGATATAGTTTATATCAATATTTTAGTTGATACAGTTTATATAAATGTTTTAGTAGATACAGTTTAAATCAATGTTTTCATAGATGCAATTTACATTAATGTTTAGTAGATAAAATTTATATTAATGTTCTAGAAGATATAGTTCATATATATTTAGTAGTAGATACAGTTTGTATGAAAACATTAATCGCTACACTTTATAGAAATATTTTGGTAGATGCAGTTTTTTCAATGTTTTATTCTATACATGTTATATAAATTTCTTATTAGATGCAGTATAAATCAGTGTTTTAGTAGATACATGCTATACCAATGTTTTAGTAGATACATGTTATATCAATGTTTCAGTAGATACAGTTTATATAAATATTTTATTATATGCAATTTTATCAATGTTTTAATACATACAGTTTATAGGATGTTTTAATAAATACAGTTCATATCAATGTTTTAGTAGATACAGTTTATTGAAATATTTTAGTAGATGCAGTTTATATACATATTTTTGGTATATGCAGTATAGATCAATGTTTTAGAATTATATAGGTTATATAAATATTTTAGTAGATAGAGTTTATGTCAAAGTTTTAGTAGATACAGTTCATATAAATATTTTAGTATTTGCGGTTTATATCAATGTTTTAGCAGATACAAATTATATAAATATTTTGTTAGATACAGTTGATATCAATGTTTTAATAGGTACAGTTTATACAAATTGTTTAGTAGACGCAGTTTATGTTAGTGTTTTAGTAGATGCAGTTTATGTTAGTGTTTTAGTAGATGCAGTTTATATCAATGTTTTAGTAATAGGTACAAATTATATTAATGTTCTAGAATATATAGTTTATATATATTTTGTAGTAGATATTTTTCATATGAAAATTTTAATCGCTACAGTTTATATAAATATTTCAGGAGATGCAGTTTATATCAATGTTTTAGTAATAGGTACAAATTATATTAATGTTCTAAAATATATAGTTTATATATATTTTGTAGTAGATATTTTTCATATGAAAATTTTAATCGCTACAGTTTATATAAATATTTCAGGAGATGCAGTTTATATCAATGTTTTAGCAGATATAGTTTATGCAAATGTTTTAGTAGATACAGTTTGTATAAATATTTTAGTATATGCAGTTTATATCAATGTTTTAGCAGATATAGTTTATGCAAATGTTTTAGTAGATACACTTTATATCAATGTTTTAGTAGATACAATTTATGTCAATGTTTTAATAGATACAGTTTATATAAATATTTTAGTATATGCAGTTTATATCAATTGTTTAGTAGATCCAGGTAATATAAATATTTTAGTAGATGCAGTATATATCAATGTTTTATTAGATACAGTTTATATAAATATTTTAGTGTTTGCAGTTTATATCAATGTTTTAGTAGATATAGGTAATATAAATATTTTTGTAGATAAGTTTATATCAATGTTTTAGTAGATGAAGTTTATGCCAATGTTTAAGTAGATACAGTTTATATCAATGTTTTAGTAGATACAGTTTATGCTTGAAAAAAGCTGCAGTAAGATGTTAATATTATTAGGGAAGTATGCATATATAATATTAATAATATTATTAATATATAATATTAATAATAGTATTACATAAATATAAATGTTAATGTTAGTTTTGTATATATGTATGTATAAATGTTAATGCTACTAAGATACATATATACACATGTTTGTATTAGTATTACATATATATAAATGTTAATGTTAGTATAATATATATACATAAATGTATAAATGTTAATAATATATATATATATATATAAATGTTAATCGTAGTATTAGAGAAGTGCATCAGAATTATGAGTGGACGATAAGCACTTTGCAATCATAATTATACCACTTATATGTATATGGGACTGACCCAACCAGCACATCAACCTAAAAAGAGGAAACTTAAAATAATGCGACTTTGGTTATCAAAAGATGGAAACAAAAGTAGAGGTAATTGTTAGGTCATTTCTCTCTTGCATTTCAATAAATCATCAAGAAACTAACCTGTACCGATGCTATTATGTACAGATATGGAAGAACTGACAACTAGTTACTACTCAATTTGTATATTTAAGCCACAGAAGCAACCTGTGTGAATTTTGTCTGTGCATATATCATGTGGTTCCTTAAGTAATGTCCAATTTTAGGTTCAGAAAAAGAGAAAGGATTTCAAACACTTTTAATATTACTTAATCAATAATATATGTACCATTATTATTAATTACTTCCTGCCGACGATTCACAAACTTCTGAATGTCACTTCTATAAAATTCTTGGGGTTTGGAGGAAAATAATGTAGAGAAGGTAGTTTTGACATCTTCATGTGTTCCAAGCTCTTTTCCATCAAAATAGTTCTTCAAACTTTGGAATAGATGATAATCAGATGGGAAAAGGTCTGGAGAATAAAAAGGAAGTGGAAGTTTTTCCCAGTCCAGTTCTTCAATGTTCGCAGATGTGATCCATGCTGTATGAGGCTGTGAATTATCCTGGTGAAATAGAACACCTTTACGACTGATTAAAGCAGGCCTCTTTTCTTTCAGTGCAACATTCAAACGCTGTAACTGTTGACAATAGAAGTCTGATGTAATAGTTACGTTGAGGGTCAGCAACTCAAAGTTCATCACACCAACAATATCCCACCGAAAGCTTAACAAGACTTTCCTGTGGTGGTGGTCCATTTTGGACTGTGTTTTAGCCAGTTTACCTGCACTGAGCCATTGTCTGTGGCGCTTAAAATTTTTAAAAAATGTCCATTTTTCATCTACAGTCACTAACCTGTCCAGAAAAGGTGAATTACGTTCACGAGAGTGCAAAGAAGTACAAATGTCCACTCTTGCTCTAAGGTTGGCTTCTGTCAAATCATGGGGGACCCATTTTCTAAATTTTGACACCTTTCCAAGCTGTTACATATGTTACACTGTTGAATAAGTTGAATTAAGCTTCTGTGCTGTTACAGCACAATCTTCATTAAGTGCCGCCAGCAGGAAGTCATTATTAAACACAACATGACGACCTGAACGTGGAGCATCACTTAAGCTGTAGTCACCTGATCTGAACTTTTAAAACCACCTTTGACATTTTCTTTCATTGAGAGACTTCGCACCATAAACACCTTGAATGTTTCATGTAGTTTCTGCTGCACTTTTTAAACTCATAAAGCATTATATGCCTAATGTATTCCTCAGACACATCCATCTACACAAGGTTTTATTTGATTAATAATTTGAAAAAGTGGAGTTGGGTTAGTTTCTTTTATTTGTCTGACCATTTTTATACACATCCTACTAGATGTTTAAATCATTAAAACCTTCCACAAAGACAGAAATAATGATACACTTTCTGTATTAAATTTTCGGACATTACTTATGGGATGGCCTGATATATATATCGGAATATGTACTTGTTTACCAGGCAAAACATACAAATTACGTAAAAACAAAACCAAACCAGCCTGTATCAATGCTGTATACATAATGAGAAATTAATACTTATGAGGGAAAAATCAACAGCTGCTAACAGTCCGTACACACTGGTCCCCAAGACTTCACATTACCTGGTGTTAAAGGCATTACAGTAGCATTTGTCAGGTCGCGGGTTCAAATCCCGTCAGAAAACATGCTCGTTTTTTCAACCCTGGAAATGTTATAACGTAACGTAAGCCCACGAATTATTTGTAGCAAGTGTTGACCAGGAGATTGTTTCTCAAATGATCCGCGCCCTGACAATTGGGAAACACTGGACAAGATGTCTTCCCTTTAGTATGGGGTCGACAACTTCATTCTGTACAGGGGCCAGAGGCCATGTTTGTGAACGGATGGAAAGCCACACTAAGTTACAAACTTGAATTATGTTTTCGGACCATCACGGGTCGGGTGGATGTGATATTCGTCTGGGGACTGAGGGCTGGACGATTTCCGCTGTCGGGCCCCTAGGTTGCCGACCCCTGCTTTAGTATATCGCTTCTAAATCCATGGGTTCAGCGTGGCCAGGTGATCAAGGTACTCGACTCGTAATCTGAGCGTCGGGGGTTCAAATCTCGGTCACACCAAACATGCTCGCCCTTTCAGCCGTGAGGGCGTTATAATGTTACGGTCAATCCCACTATTCATTGATAAAAGACTAGTTCAAAAGTTAATGGTTAGTGGTGATGACTAGCTGCTTTCCCTCTAGTCTTACACTGTTAAATTAGGGACGGCTAGCACAGATAGCTCTCGTGTAGCTTTGTGCGAAATTCAAACAATACCAAACCAATCTAAATTCATGACAACCAACTCAGATAGTCTTCAAATAGCTTCACACGAATATCAGGTTACAAAAAGCAAGCCTTAGTAAGAATAAAAAAAACAAAACACTTTCCTCTGAAGATATTATAGAGTTAGTGTTGCATAGTTACGTATACTGTTAAGTCACTCGTGATGTAAATATTTTTGGGTTGCTATTCAAGCAACATCTTTCCCTCAGTTTCTCATGGCTGTAGGGAACGAACTCATAACAGATAAACTAATAACCCCATTGGTTCAAAATGTAGGCTTAGTAAAATCAATTCTGAAGTTCTACATAGTAGAACTTTCTTTGTGTTAGCTTCTCTCTCTTACGATTTTCAACCTGAACCAGAGACGGGAAACATTGAATTAGGAAAGGAATACAAGAGGTCCCTCTGTTCTACGTGATGCTTGAAAGGAGAACTCTCTTCAGAAGCGGTCCTATGTCGGACCTCTGTCCCACAATAGTGTTTTATCTGTCTCCCTCTCACTCCCTTACCCCAAAAAAGCATGCTGAATGAAGACATCACCACGTAGACAACACCTGCACATCACATGAATGGTAGAGAGTGTGGGATAAAGACTTATTTTCTCTGTTTAACTCCTAAACCAGTACCTGGATTACGAAACCATTCGAAATGAAAAAAGCATTCCTACTTTGTGAAACCCTATAGTTTCGATCCGGAGTACAGAAATTGTTGTTCTATAAATCTTTCTTATTACGAAGCCCGGCATGGCCAAGTGTGTTAAGGCGTTCGACTCATATTCCGAGGGTCGCGGGTTCAAATCCTGGTTCCACCAAACATGTTCGTCCTTTCAGCCGTGGGGCGTTATAATGTAACGGTGAATCCTACTATTCGTTGGTAAAAGAGTAGCCCAAGAGTTGGCGTGGGTGGTGATGACTAGCTGCCTTCCCTCTAGCCTTACACTGCTAAATTACGGACAGCTAGCACAGATAGCCCTCGAGTAGCTTTGTGCGAAATTCAAAATCCGTGACCCTTGGATTAAGAATCGAGTACCTTAACCACCTGGCCATCCCTGGCCTCATTTGTTTACCTGCCTGTTCGATATATCTCAATAGAGCAAATTTGTTTATAGTTTGTGTCTTTCTGGTTTTGTTCTGCATTTTTATACGTTAATAATGATAATTATACAATTCTCTCATATCTGCCACCCCTGGTTACTTCAAGTGTATTAATCAAAGCAACCAGGGGTGGCAGATATGAGAGAATTAGAAGGCTGGTCCTCCCGAAATGGGTGAAGAAAATAATTTATCTGTGACTGACTGCTAAACAGCCTCTCTAAATAAAATGTTCTTAGAGCGTATTATTTTCATAAACATTAATTTGTGGAATACATAAATACATACTATATATATATATATATCCATATGTCGCGAGTGTTTAATGTTGACCCAGTGAAAACACTGAACATTAATATATGGATTATGTACCATAGATGTGTTTATTTTAATACTACAAATAACACAATGGTTAATAGTAGTTCGGAGGTTAAGCATTTCCACTTTGTTAGGTGCAATAGGTGCAATAAATGAGTTTTAGTTGGGAATTCTAGACTACTATGCTTTTAAGGAAGCTGGTTGTGAGGATATTAAATTTATAGGTTGGACGAAAAACTGGAGTTTATTCTAAGTAGAAAATAGATAAGTGGACGTATAAGCTGTGTAAATGACAGCATCACTTTAACAGGAGATTAAGATTTTGCATGCAAGTGAGCCATCAGCTAAGATTAACAATGACATTCAGGATGTTAGAAAGGGTAGTATTGGGGTTAAAAGTAGTAGACGTAATCGTAAAGACTCTATTCTACTGAGCAATAGGACCCGGTATGGCCAGGTGGTTAAAGCACCCGACTCATAATCTGAGAGTCTCGGGTTCGTATCCTCGTCATACCAAACATGCTCCCCCTTTCAGGCATGGGGACGTCATAATGTGACAATCAATCCCATTATTAGTTGGTAAAAAGAGTAGCTCAAGAATTAACGGTGGGTAGTGATGATTAGCCGCCTTTCCTGTAGTCTTACACTGGTAAATTAGGGACGGCTAGCACAGATAGCTTTAGAGTAGCTTTGCGCGAATTCCTAAAACAAAACAAACAAACTGAATAATAGATATTAGCCCTTGGCTTATGCAGAAGAAAAGCTATTGGAGAGAACAAATAGAGAAGGATATGGATTATGAACTGAAAGAGGTTATAGTTGTAGGTGGTTTTTTAACATGGTATGCAGATACAATAGCATGTGGGGTAAATATGAAAAATAAAGTTAGATTATGCTACCTACCCTGGTGCACGGGTGGTAGACATAACTGACAGAGCAAGAAGTGTAATGAAGGGACTGGCAGTTCTGGTTGATGAAATTTTGAGAAGGTTACTAGAGCTAAATGCTTGGCTGAAATTAATATGTGAGGATGAACAGCTTAGCTGGTTGAACATGTGCGATCAGTTCAGCGGGAAGAGGGAACTTTTTGAAATAATGGTTTACACTGAAGAATCTGGCATGTTTGAAACGGCTATTTGTGAGGGAAGTTATGAATTACGACTAGACAGTGGTGAACGATAAAGTAAATGAAAGAAACTGAGATGCAGGGGAAAGATTAACACACAAAATCAGTATAGAAGTAATTGTAGAAATAGGCTTAATTATTACTTCTGTGATGCTAGAAGTATGAGAAATGAAATAGATAACTTTAGGGCACTGACAGGAATATAATATTTTGATATAATGAAAATAACTGACATGATTCAATGTAGATGTCTGTGAAATACAGTGTTATAAATTATTTAATAGGGACGTAGTAGTAATTATAGGGGGAGGAATGGCTGTGTATGGAAAGTGTGAGTTACATACATCTTGTTGAAGTTGAGAATATTAAGGATAATAGCAAGAAGACTGAATCCATTTATATTATCAGAGGGAAAAGTTATTAGCAGGAATTTGGCATAGACCACCAAATAATATTGATGAAATCAATGAGAAACTTTACAGTGGGATTAATGTTTCATCTGCTAATTAAGTCATAATTATGGAGGATTTTAATTTCAGACATATTGCTAGAGTCAAATCGTAAGAGAGAAAGGTTTTTGGAAACTGTTCAAAAAGGCTTTATTCACCAATTAGCCAAGAAACCTTCTAGAATGATGCTATTTTAGATTTACTGATAACTTATAATATAAAAGTGGTTGAAACGGTGAAAATGTGGAAACACCTAGATTCAAGTAATCACTGCTATATTAGGTTTGATGTTTTGTTGCATATGAAAATCAGAAACAATTATATTTTAAGTTCAAAAAAGCAAATTTTGAAGAGGTGCAACAAGAATCATCTGTTGTGAATTGGAGAGCTGAGTTATTTGGAGACACTGATCAGATGTGGAAAATGTTTAAAGGAAAAATTTTTCAATATTCATAATAGGTATGTTCCTTATAAAAAGGAAGTGGTGGCTGCAAGGAAAAAATAAAACAGTTTGGTTCACAAAAGATATAAGAGATAAAATTAAAGAAAAACATCACAATTTATTTTTAATTTAAATTGACTGGTGTTACAAAAGATCAAGAAAGTTGGTGAAACAGGAAATTACGTCATCAAAAAGGATGAAAACATTTGGCTGAAAATATAAAAAATAACAATAAGGATTTTTTTTTTAAATTCCATGAAAGGTAAACAATATGTTAAGATTGGAGTAGGGATGATAAAAGAAGTTTTATATCTGATGATTATTAACTGGCTAGGTTCTTAAATTCTGCTTTGCCTTCAGCTTTTTACTAATGAAAATTTAAGCAATGTTCATCATCTTTAGCAATTAATAGATGAAAACAAAGTTGAATAAGACAACTGCGAAAATTCTGAGCTTGTTAAAATAAAATTGGGAAGCTTGAAGAATAATAACTATCCTGGGCCAGATATTTCCCTGAGGATTTTAATGGAGGTCAAGGACTGAAGATGTGATCCACTTGTCACAATTTTTTGTAAGTCTTTGAAGAGTGGACAAGTACCAGCAGATTAAATATTAGCTAATGCCATTAATATATTCAAAAGAAGTAATAGAAGTTGTACCAGTAATTATAGGTTTATTAATCTTACATTAGTTGTGGGAAAAGTGTTGAAAAGTCTTATAAAATATAGTTAGCAAAGTCATTTAACAAAGTTTATAATTTTATTGTATAGTCACAATGGTTTCACTGAGAAACAATCTTGCCTTACAAATCTTTTGACATGTTTAAAAATGTTACTGTGTATATAGATGAATGTAAGCTATATAGATACAGTGTATGTGGGCCTTCAGGAAGGATATAATAAAGTACCACATAAAGACTTGTAAAGTAACTTATTTTTTATAGGTGTGAGGAATAACTTAACTAATTGGATAGTGGCTTGATGGAAGAAATCAAAAGGTTGTTACAAATGGAGCTTAGTCTAACTAGATTAGGCCCGGCACTGCCAGGTGGTTAAGGCAATCGACTCGTAATTCGAGAGTCGCGGGTTCGAATCCCCCTCATATTAAACATGTTCGCCCTTTCAGCCGTGGAGACGTTATAAAGTGACGGTCTATCCCACTATTCGTTGGTAAAAGAGTAGCCCAAGAGTTGGCGGTAGGTGGTGATGACTATCTGCCTTCCCTGTAGTCTTATACTGCTAAATTAGGGACGGCTAGCGCAGATAGCTCTCGTGTAGCTTTGCGCGAAATTCAAAACAAACGAAACCAGTCAAACTAAATTAACGTTGCAAGTGGTGTACCTCAGGGTTCAGTCTTAGAACCATTACTCTTTGGATTCGCATTAATAGCATAGATGTCCATTAAATTATTTAAATTTACGGATGCTGTTAACGTCTGGGGTGTTTCTGGCTGTGGTTTAGTTTGTTTGTTTTTTTAATTTCGCGCAAAGTTATACAAGGGCTGTCTACGCTAGCCATCCCTAATTTATCAGTGTAAGACTACAGGGAAGGCAGATAGTCATCACCACCCACCGTCAACTCTTGGGCTACTCTTTTACCAACGAATAGTGGGGATGACCGTAACATTACAACTTCTCCACGGCTGAAAGGGCAAGCTTGTTTATTGGGACGGGGATTCGAACCCGCGAACCTCCAATTGTGACGAGTCGAGTGCTTTAACCACCAGGCAATGCCAGGCCTTCTGGCTGTGAAGAGGATATAACTGATTTACAAAAGGATTTAGATAGTTTATGAGTTGGATAAATAAATGTAAGATAGGTTTTAATTATAATAAATGTAAGATAACGCATGTGGGTTACCATAATTTGAATTATAAATATAATTTGGATGGGAGTAACCTTAAGATATCATGAAAGAAAAGGATTTTGGTGTAATGGCTGGTCAGTCTACAAATCCATCTCAGCAATGTGCTGTTACTAATGGTAGGGCAAATAGGTATTTAAATCTACAGAAATATTGAATACAAGTCTAAAGAGGTTATTATTTCATTTTAGAGGTCACTAGTTAGGCCACATTTAGAGTATTGTGTTTAGTCTTGAGATCCTTACCGTAGGAAGGACATTGAATTGTTGGAAAGGGTTCAAAGGAGGGTTACTAAAATGGTACTTAGGATGGAGGAGTTGTTGTTTGAGGAGAGGTTAAGGTCCTGAAAATTCTTTTCTCCTGAAAAATGAAGAGTTAGAGGGAATGGGAGTGAAGTGTTTAATATTGTAAAATAAAGTGTTAGTGTTGATACATAAACATTTTTCGTACTTAACACAGAGAGAATTATAGAACTAGATGCACCAATATAGATTTAGGCAAGGTAGAAGTCGTCTTCAGCTGAGACAATTTTACTTTTGTAAACAGGATGGTTGGCCTGTGGAGTTGGTTACCTTCGGATGTTGTGGAGACAGTAAATTTGAGTGAGCTTAAACGAAAGCTTGATAGATACATGAATGATAAGGGTTGGCTTTAAATGTTTTTAAAATTATTTATTTAATAGTTTTAGTCCGACTTAGAGGACGGGACAGCCGAGGTAGAACAACGGCCCCCTTGTTGTTCCTAAACTTTTTGTTGTGTCATAGCTGCGTGTTACGAGTACTTAGCATTGACACAGTACAGACTTTGAGCATTAATATGCTGAATACATAACATTGACATATATATGTTACGAATAGTTAATGCTGACACGATTTGGACATTGAACAAAAGTATATTGGGTACGTACGTAAAAGGACATTATTTTTATGGATAATATTAGCTTGTCAGAAGGTAAATGTTTAAGTTAGCCAATCACGAAAAGACAAACGTCGTTACAATTTTTAGCTTTAAACTTCTAGGCTTACTGAGAATGGTTTCAACTCCAATATAGGTTTAGTTCAATTAAAAGGATTCATATTTTCATGCAATAAAAGGGTGAATTTTTCCTTAAGGTATTTATCTTTTAGTAATAAATTTATTAAATTCTATTGAGAAAACTGATTGACTAAATAAGAAATGAAACACATATTTGAAGACTCGAACTTATACAAAGGGATTCCCTAACTGGACTTTTTGACAATATGTTGTTGTCCCGGAGACGTTTTAACATTTTTCTTCCCATAGAGCCCGGCATGGTTAGGTGGTTAAGGTACTCGACTCGTAATCCGAGGGTTGCAGGTTCGAATCCCCTTCACACTAAACATGCTAGCTCTTTCAGCCGTATGGGTGTTATAATGTGACGGTTAATCCCACTATTCGTTGGTAAAAGAGTAAACCAAGAGTTGGCGGTGGGTAGTGATGACTATCTGCCTTCCATCTAGTCTTATACTGCTAAATTAGGGACGGCTAGCGAAGATAGCCCTAGTGTAACTTTGCGCGAAATTAAAAAAAACATACAATCCTTCTCTTTTGGGACTTGGCCACGATAAACCATTTACGTGAATTACGTCCAGCAATACCGATTTTAAACTAATTCGTATTTTATTTATGAAAAGGTAAATTGGTTCAATAACGAGTTATAGAAAAATCTTACTTTTCAAACTTTTGATACGTTAATTTTTAATGGCGTCTACGTTGTAGTGGAAAGTGCATTAAGCTTCGTGTAACCCAGAAGTTAGTACTTGTTGAGAGATAATATATGATTTACCTATAGCTCTGTTTTCAGTTCATGAAAACAGAACTGATTATTGGTAGAACAGTCATTTGTATTTCATTGTTTGTTTCGAAACGAATCGTAGTTGGAAATCAACAAGGTGTCGTTAGTATAAACGGTTGAGAACTTACGTGATTGGAAAACGCTAATGTCATATTATTTTTCTAATTTAAACCGTATCAGAAATAATCGGTTTTAATCCTTGATTACAAACTTCCGTCTCTACTAGAACATAAAGTGTTGCTGTTTTACTGTTTGTTTTTCATGCACGTATTTCGATTTAGAGTTTATTAACACGGATTTCGATCGCGAGAAAATAGGTATAACTTATTTTTCAGGATTGAAATGTTATCTATTTTCAGTTGAAGTGGTGAGACTATGTAGTGCAGAGGTTTTATAAGACACGTTAGCAGCTGTTGTTACATTTCACATTTTCACGGTAATTTCAATGAAATTGTAGCGTTCTGACTTCCTAATTTTGGGAGAGATTTCGTAGAAGAAATGATTGACCTCAAAGAATGAAGTTTATACCTCAAATTTGGCAGAACGCTATGCAATGTTTTATGAAAACGTAACAGAAGCAAAACGTACATTAAACTGAGTGAAGTCTCATGTCTAGGTGTTGTATACAAAATTCATACAAAATTTCAAAAATCAACAATGCAACCTCAAATAATAAAATGGTTATTGTTCTCAGTACGCAGTTGGGTAGATTCAATGTGCTCACAGTGATACATAAACCACGTGGCAAAGAAGAAAACAGTTAAATTAGTAGTAATGTTTGAAGAAACAAAATTAACACATGGGTTGTTTTTGTGTAATATGAGAGCTACTTTTCTGTAATTAAACAAGAAAAGTATAGTATTATTCTTATATCCAGACACTTGTAAAACACTTTTATTCGAGTAATGAATCCAATTCTTCACACAGTGATAACAGTAAGATTTAAATTGACTTCCACCATTTGAAAAGGATAACAAAATGAATGTTGACCGATCATCGGGAAGTATCAGCATGAGCGGCTATTTTGGTTTGGTTTGAATTTTGTGTGGAAGTACTTGAGGCCTATCTGAGCTATTCATCTTTAATTTAGTGTAGATAGATTACAGGAAAGACAGCTAAACAACGGCACCTACTGCCAACTCTGGAGCTACTATTTCATGTACACAAATGTTGGATTGACCGTCACATTATCACACCCCATAGCGGAAAGGGTAAATATGTTGGATGAAGGGGAATACAAACCTGCGAGCCACAAACTGTGAATCGAATGTTCTAAACACCAGGCCATAGCCATGCACAAGGAAGTATTATTATTTAGGGTTAGGAAATGTTTTCTATTTCATGGGCTTTTAATCCATCTTCTCGATAAACAAAATTTTTTTGTGTATGTTTTCATTTAGCAAAGCCACCATGGGCTTTGACCACTGAGGGAAATCGAACACCTGATTTTCGTAAAATAATCTGTAAAAAAAATGAAAATGTTTTCTATTTCATGGGCTTTTTATCGTTTTCATCGTTTGTTTGTTTTAAATTTCGCGCAAAGCTACTCAAGGGCTACCTGCGCTAGCCGTCCCTAATTTAGCAGTCTAAGACTAGAGGGACGGAAGCTAGTCATCACCACCCACCGCCATTTCTTGGGCTACTATTTTACCAACGAATAGATGGATTAACCGTCACATTATAACGCCCACACGGCTGAAAGAGCTAGCATGTTTAGTGTGAAGGGGATTCGAACCAGCAACCCTCGGATTACGAGTCGAATGCCTTAACCACCTGTCCATGCCGGGCCGGCAGAGTAAAACTAGATGGAAGGCAGATAGTCTTAATTAAATGTTATATTATTTTTATCTAGTTATGAAGTTCAACATTTGATTGTATTTATGCCAATAATTGGAGAACGTGACCATATCTATTTTAAGGAAAAGATGAAATTAAACACTTAATACAATAAAGCATGCATATTTACTTGAAAATGAACAAAACATCCACCTCCGATTTCTCGAATTTTTAAGTTGATTTTAGTGCAGTATTAGTATTTCAGATAAGCATTATGAACTATACATTTTGCACAGTCACAAGGAAGAGACTTAAAGCCCTGCGAAGCCTTGCATATTCTGAGTGAAGGTCAGATAAACAAAACCTGCTAAGCCTAAACCGTATTCTCCTGCCACAAGTTGTACAGGTTTTTTTTTAACAACATATATTCGACAGATATATCGTGCCTACATGTTTTCAGCTTTAATCTTTAACAAAATTAAACACGAGTTATGGGTGAAGAGGGGCCATTTATTAAATGTTATCATTGCCCACAATACCTTATTATATGATGAAAAAAACAAACAAAGCATATAGTAAGATACATTGTATAGATGGTTACACACTGTAAGCGAATCTTGTTTAAGTTCTAACCATTTACCTACACCTGATTCACAACATAACAATAGGCTGATTCTCACTATACCCTTTCTTCCACCAACCAACCCCATTCTGACCCTATCTCAAATATTTCTGGGTTTGCGGTCTTCCCACAACCTGATGACGTTAACCGGACAAATGCTTCCTACAACTGAAAATAAAAAGTTCAGAAGAAAAGGTTTCAAGGACTCAGCCCGTATTCAAACGAATATTCAGTCTTTTGAAAAAGATATAACTGATTGCGTCAATTTTCTATTCTCAACCCATTACACCAGATCATCACAAACTGGTTTGTTTGTTTTACTGATCACGTCCTTCATTGCCACATGCAGTAACAGAAAATAGGAAGAAACGATCACTGGTGAAACATTCTTGCGTTATATAAACAATTAAAATGTTCCCTTCGCTATAGCGTGAAGACGTACTTACAGATGATCACGACGTCGACCAGTAACGAGGTTAGCCGAAAGGTAAAATAAAGGACACAGTGATGTAATGTTCAAGCTGATTTTTAAATACAAAAGGTCATAACTTAAAACGTCAGTTACTTTTCCGACAAACATATCCCGTAGAGTCTTTTTTCACGTGGAAAATAATATCAAAAAATAAATGTCTGATCGAGAAACCAAACACAAAATATCAGTAATCCAACTATACTCGTCATACATGCTCGCCCTCCCAGCCGTGGGGGCGTATAATGTGACGGTCAATCCCACTTTCGTTGGTGAAAGAGTAGCCCAAGAGTTGGCGGTGGGTGGTGATGACTAGCTGACTTCCCTCTAGTCTTACACTGCTAAATTAGGGACGGCTTGCACAGATAGCGCTCGAGTAGCTTTGTGCGAAATTCAAAAACAAACAAATCGTCATACAAAGCACAAAAAACAACGTTTTGTTTATGTTACATTGTTGGTAATATATGCTTTAGATTTTTACTTACACACAGGAGGTGTACGGATTTGTTTTCTATAGAGTGCGACACCTGCGGGAAGTATGATGCCATTTTTGTAGAAATGTAAGTTTGTGGCAAATTTTGAATTATGTTCGGAAACTTTGAAAGTGTAAAAACTTTCTAGCGAACCCTTTTGTGATTTAATTAAACAGATTTTGCCAAATTTAAACAATTGTTTATCTGTTTGTTGTTATTTGTTATGCACAAAGTTAGACAGAGGGCGAGCTGTGCTGTGCCTACCACGGATATCGAAACCCGGTTTGGAAAAGCTAGTTTAAAGGTGTTTTTCATGTGGTACTACTGATGTTTTTTATTAAATTTGGAAGAGACAAAATATGCATTTTGTTTTATTTCGAATACACTAGAATTAGGAATTTCTAGATTGTGTTTCTTTTTAAGAAAACCCAGTTTGTAACACAGAACGCACCAGTCCTGCATTGCGCACTCCTCGTCAACTCTGTAAACCTGTTATTATTCAAGTATACAAGGCCTGCGTTCATATTTAACGTGCAACTCTCTCTTGAAGAGTATATTAAACATTGCATTTTCCGTTTATATCTCTTCATCTTCTCGTGACATCGGGAGTTCTATAGCTGTTATAATGGACCTACAGCTATAAATAATCGAACAAATGTTTCATCAAAACAGTGAGCTAGCTACCATTTAAGTAGCCAACGCAATACTTAATGATGCCGTTCACGATGATACGTTTAATTTATGATTCAATAAATAGCACAATACTATACATTAGGAGTATTTATAATGTGGTAGACACCTGACCAGAATTATGAGCACTATAACTATCTAAACTCATAAGCAATACTTAACTAAAACTTGAGGAATTCTTAGACCAAAGAACACACTTAGAGTTGTACTACAATATGTAGAATGTAGGATGTGACAGCATCTTCATGAACAGAGTTGTAATCCATCACAATCAACTGATCTTCATACACAGAGGTGTAATCCATCACAACCAACTGAATCTTCATAAACAGAGTTGTAATCCATCACAATCAACTGAATCTTCATACACAGAGGTGTAATCCATCACAATCAACTGAATCTTCATAAACAGAGTTGTAATCCATCACAATCAACTGAATCTTCATACACAGAGGTGTAATCCATCACAATCAACTGATCTTCATACACAGAGGTGTAATCCATCACAACCAACTGAATCTTCATAAACAGAGTTGTAATCCATCACAATCAACTGAATCTTCATACACAGAGGTGTAATCCATCACAATCAACTGAATCTTCATACACAGAGGTGTAATCCATCACAATCAACTGAATCTTCATACACAGAGTTGTAATCCATCACAATTAACTGAATCTTCATACACAGAGGTGTAATCCATCACAATCAACTGATCTTCATACAGAGAGGTGTAATCTATCACAACCAACTGAATCTTCATAAACAGAGTTGTAATCCATCACAATCAACTGAATCTTCATACACAGAGGTGTAATCCATCACAATCAACTGAATCTTCATAAACAGAGTTGTAATCCATCACAATCAACTGAATCTTCATACACAGAGGTGTAATCCATCACAATCAACTGATCTTCATACACAGAGGTGTAATCCATCACAACCAACTGAATCTTCATAAACAGAGTTGTAATCCATCACAATCAACTGAATCTTCATACACAGAGGTGTAATCCATCACAATCAACTGAATCTTCATAAACAGAGTTGTAATCCATCACAATCAACTGAATCTTCATACACAGAGGTGTAATCCATCACAATCAACTGATCTTCATACACAGAGGTGTAATCCATCACAACCAACTGAATCTTCATAAACAGAGTTGTAATCCATCACAATCAGCTTCATCTTTATAAGCAGAGCTGTAGTGCATCACAGTCAACCAAATTTTTATATTAAACACTAATTTTGCTTGTCAACATTCTTCATGAGCCGACAAGCATCTGTTAGAATATAAACATTTTCTCAATGTTCCGGACAAATGTGTAACAAAAAATTGAGGTAACTATATCTCCCTTCTTCTACTATACTCCATTTCTTTTTTTTACAGTATTTACTGGGAGTTTTCACCCCCACAAGAGGCTGTTATAGACTCAGTTAAAAATATAGATCCTGACACATCAGTTAAACATTAAATGTTGTTGAGACTGAATAAAACAAAATGGCTGCAAATATTGACTATTGTCTAAGGCAGAACTTCTTCTCTGTGCAGAATAAATAACTGATAATTATTATTAAATATCCTTTGTTTGTTTATTTCTTTTCTTACAATTATCGTTCCCGAAGGTTACAACGCACCTCTTAGATTTGAAACCCATCCTGCTAATGTCACATAATTATCTTTGTACTGAAAAGCAATAAAACTGATTTTGACCAGAGGCAAGAAGATTTTGACGGTGGATTGTAAACTTCTTTAGTGATTGAGGTCGTGGAATAAAAACATAATCATTGTTGTTCTTGGTTTTTCCTTCCCTTTTTAGCTTTTACATCTGTCGGCTTACGAGCGTACACAAGAGGAGGTGTTTTACTGTGGCACAAGCCAGCCGACCACTGTGAGACTACCCTTAGATCACCATTAGCGACTGTTCAATTACCTTGTCGCAGAGCTATGTTAGGCCTTTGGTATGTTTATCTTCCCAAGAAACAAGATAAGCTCGTTTTAGCAGTCATGAACATTCCGAAATTGTATCATTGTTTTTGTGGCGTCAGTGTAATACACCCACCTCTATAAATTGCTTGACCAAAGTTTAAAATCCCACCGCTGTTTCTCCGCCATTTCGTAAGTGTTCGATCCTAACACGGTGGGCTGACCAAGCTAATCATTGCCACAGAAGAAAACGAGAAAATGAGTAAAAGAACCCGCTTTTCTGATTGATAGAACGGCTACATCACGATGTGACCATAAACTCTTGAGTTAATTTTAGTGTCATTGCAACTCCAGGAACGAAAAGTGGCAATAATCGAGGCTTGTTGGCCGGTTTTTCGTGACCAGCGTAACCGAGACTGTGGAAAAAACGAACTTCGCATGGAGCTCCATATGGGAAAATGTCGTAGTCACGCTTGAAAGGAGTTCACACACACACACACATGCACACAGAATCGCAAGACTATAAAATGAAACCGACAGAAAAAATACATTTCATGAGTTAGCAAGATGGTAAGAAGTTAAAGAAATCAGCTTTTCCGCTGCTACATTTAACAGTAACTACCTGTGTACGTGTTCCACAAGCAGGCACCACTAAATTCGTTATATATTGAAGTTTTGTTTTAAACTAACGTGTTTTTTAACCTACTAACAACTATTCGATTAAAAAGTCAACCACTCTGATGTGTCTGTTTTTAATTATCACCTAAGTAAAAAAAACAACAAAGAACATTGATTTTCCGTCCATTTTTAACCCAATGTACCAGAACATAAGGCACGATAGATATTTTTACCCAATGTATCAGACCATAAGGCATGGGAGATATTTTTAATACAATGTACCAGACCATAAGGCACGGTAGATATTTTTAATCCAATGTACCAGACCATAAGGCACGGGAGATATTTTTAATACAATGTACCAGACCATAAGGCACGGGAGATATTTTTAATACAATGTACCAGACCATAAGGCACGGTAGATATTTTTAATACAATGTACCAGACCATAAGGCGCCGGAGATATTTTTAATCCAATGTACCAGACCATAAGGCACGGGAGATATTTTTAATATAATTTACGAGACCATAAGGCACGGTAGATATTTTTAATACAATGTACCAGACCATAAGGCACGGGAGATATTTTTAACCCAATGTAACAAACCATAAGGCACGGTAGGTATTCATGATAATATAATTACCAAAAATAAAACCTCACGTTTCTGTTTTATTTGGTATTTTCGGACAAACCTATGAATGAAGGTCATTGGTCAAAATGTCAGGTAGTTGATGTAATATTTGAAAATAGAAATAACTTGCTAATATTGTGTGAAAATATGATCGCAGGTTTATAGATTCTGTGTAACAAAAGAGACCAAATGCAAGTCAAACAAGGCTAGAAGACTTCTCTCTGAACACGATTAAAAAGAAACCTCTGTGGGTCGTATTTAAAAAACAACGTCTTTATTTCGTAATTATGAGCCAATTCAGTGTTATTGTTTTACTTTGTTTTCATACTGAGTCTTCCATATATATGTCTGAAGACTTAAAACGCTAGAAATCGGAATCGAGTTTCGATTCCCGTGATAGGCAGACCATATATAGCCCATTGTGTAGCTTCGTGCTTAAATACAAAGAAACAAACATATATATATATATATACACACACATTACTTTAGAGCCTCATATCTTAAAAGTGTAGTATCCAGCGATGGATGATACGAGGAATTTAACAACAACAACAATGGTTATGTGTTCACGAATATGAAACACCTTATTATCAAGAAGAAGATAACAGTCACGACTTGAATGAGGATTGTAGAATATAACATTTGGTTAATATTGTTGCTGTGAGGTCTGGACAATTAAATGTGGATTCTAGAGAGAATGTTGCAAGTGAAGAAGATTTAAACACTGACAGGTATTAGAAAGATGAAAGGTAATTAGTTATATGGATTAAGGAAAGCAACATGTCGACTTATAGGGGTTAAGGATGGCAACTTGTCAACTTATGTGGGTGAAGGAAGGAAACGTGTCAACTTATATAGGTTAAGGAAGGAAAAATGTTTTGTACATTTAATGAGAAAAGATAGCTTGGTGAATTTGTGCATTTCTGGAAAGACTGAATGTTCGAGATTAAAAGAAAAGACAAATATTAAGTTTCTGGATATCACCACGAACTGGTTTAGCTAACAAGACTGTTTGTTTGTTTTCGAACTTCACGCAAAGCTACACGAGGGCTATCTGCGCCAGTCGTCTCTAATTTAGCAGCTTAAGACTAAAGGGAAGGCAGCTAGTCATCACTACACACCGCCAACTTTTGGGCTACTCTTTTACCAACGAATAGGGGATCTGATAATCACGTTATAACGCCCCCACGACTGAATGGGAGAACATGTTTGGTGTGACAGGAATTCGAACCCGCTACCCTTAGATTACGAGTTGAATGCCTTAACTACCTAGCCATAACGGGCTCCAAGAAAAAGTAAACAAAAAGACAAAAGGTGAGTATATGAATAATATCTTAAGATGGTTAAGCTCGCAAAGACAGATTCCACTATTTGTTGGTAAAAGAGTCGCTCAAGAGTTGACGGTGGATGGTGACGACTAGCTGCCTTCCCTCTAGTCTTACACTGCTAAATTAGGGACGACTGGCGCAGATAGCCCTCGTGTAGTTTTGCGCAAAATTCCAAAAACAAACAAACAAACAGGTCGAAAGGAAGACAAATAATTAAGTACATGCCTTACAGCATGAAGTGTTGACTCTCGAAAACAGATTGAAAAACAACATTGTTATGGGGTTTAGTTTACAAGGACAAATTAAAAGGAAGCCAAAAAGTTACAATTTGGTCCATACTTTGAACTGGTTTGGCTTGAAAGATCAGATCAAACGAAAGACAAAGAAGTTACTATTTGGTCCATACCATGAGATGGTTTGGCTTTAAAGATTAGATCAAACGGAAGACAAAGAAGTGACTATTTGGTCCATACCATGAGATGGTTTGGCTTGTCAGAACAGTTCGAAAGGAAGATAAAGAAATTAGGATCTCGAAAACATCTTCAGGTTATTTGGTTCACAAGGTCAGATGAAGTGACTGATGCACGTTATAGGAAACGAGGTTTAGGAAAAACAGAAATACAATACTGTTGGTTCGGATTAAGTACGACAGTTGGTAACAATATATGAAGTCCACATCATTTGGAACTCATATGGTGGCGATTTATAAACATATTCTGTAACGTTTGTTTTATTTGCTGAGACAGTTATATAAAGCTCACCCATAGATATGTTCTCTATTGGATTCAAAAACCTAATCGTTTCAGAGAATAATAATCATATACCGTGTATGGGTTAAAAACGGTTATATTACAGCCATGCAATACGCTGTACACATGGGCTTCTGTATTCATTTTCTAAAAATATGTATAATTATAAACCAGTAATAATGCACGTTTTATTGTCGTTATTTGTTTGTTTTTTATCTAACAGGAAACGAGGTCGTTAACCGTTAATAAACCTTGATCTAAACAGTAAGTTAAGCCTTATAACATTCATATATCGCTTTGTTTCTGTAGTTTTCAGGTGCGTGACATGATATGCACCACTAATAAAATAGTCTACTCTGTATATTCTCTAAAGCAGATCACTATAATCTCGCCCACGCCGAGTCATTTCACAAGAGATCGAGGGGATGAAATCGAAAAGCTATTTTTAATACCCCACTCTTCATTCATTATTATTATATAGCTCAGATTAAACAGAAACGATAAATGTATCTCATCGAACATATTTGGTAGTATCTAGGGCAATGGGGAACTTTTAGCAAAAAAACAAGTTTTGAAATACGTTCAAAAAGAGAAATCGACGTAAGTTGTCTCTTTCTAACACCTTAAACACAAAAGTTCATTTTATTTATTTACTACAAAAAGAAACCTGGCCCGACATAGCCAGGTGGTTAAGGCACTCGACTGGTAATTCGAGGGTCGCAGGTTCGAATCCCTGTCACAGCAAACATGCTCGCCCTTTCAGCCGTGGGGACGTTATAATGTGACGGGCAATCACAATATTCATTGGTAAAAGAGTAGCCCAACAGTTGGCAGTGGATGATGAGAACTAGCTTGCCGCTAGTGTTACTAAATTCGGGATAGCTAGCGCAGATATCCGTCGTGCAGCTTTGCGCGAAATTCAAACCAAACCACTACTACAAACAACCTTAAGCAGCTTGTTTCTTATGTTTACGTTCAGCATTCAACTTTGATATTAATAATTGTTTTATGTGGATTACAAGACTACTAATTCATTACAGAATCAGTTACTGTATTCTACAGATATGATCTTCAGTTAAAGCAAGGAAAGTGTTTAATATAAACGCGATGCGTGAAGTCTGTTACCCTGTTGTTAAAACATTTAAATCTATACAGAAGCAATCAATATACCTTTGTTGTTTAACAACTTAAATCTATACAGAAACCACCAATATACCTTTGTTGTTTAACAACTTAAATCTATACAATTTAAGAATAGTCCCATATTGTTCAACAACTTTAATCTATATTGAGCTCAATAATATCCCTCCATTGAACATATAGAATCTGAAAATATTATTATAATATTCAGTCACATAAAAGTTAAACAGAGCCCTAAAATATTCCCTTATTTAGCAATCACTGACTGTAGACAACACATTAATGTCTTCTTGTTATTTAACCACTGTAGATAAAAGCCAAAGAATATATCCTTGTTAAACCATATAAATCTATACAGAACTCAGCAATATTCCCTACTATTCAACAATTTAATATACACAATAAAAAAAGCTATTTGCTTGTTGCTACTCAATAAACTAATACGAGTAATGAAAAAAAAATATATTGTTGTTTTTCAATCACGTAATGTAAATAATGCATCAAAGGACTGACTACCTTCTCGTTGTTCAGTTCAACCAGGTAATGCAGACAGTGCAAGACAAGAAATCATTTTTACTGCCATTCACCCAATTATTGTAAACAATAAGAAAAAATAGGAGATAGCATGCGGAACAGTACACGAAAAGACCTCAAAGTTGTTGGTATTATTTTAAACCTATTATAGAAAGGCGTTTGGTAGATTTATTTGACGTTTTCAGTACGTTCTTACGACATTTACTTTTTCACGTTCCAGGGCAGAATGTAAGTATAGCACTGTAAAAATTACAGTGAACTATTATACACAGTAACAATACAGCTTCGTAGAAATACGAAAGACTTTTGAAATCATTGGCTTTTACGCAGTTAAAGCATCGTTTATAAAACTATTTGATATACTAAAATGCCCAGCTAGGCCAAGGTTATTTCAAAAATGGTATAACTTCACTAATTACTGTTCACTGAGCTATTGTTTTTGAGATATTTTATGTTTTATTTTTATTTTAACGTAATTATTTATTTTTCAGTGTGAAACAAACGCGATTATGTCGTCTAACTGTTACAGTTTCGAATTATTTATTTCACAACTAATCATTAGAAACTGGATGCTATTTATATCAATAAATCAAGAGAACAAGCCACCAACAGCAAAACGTGAAGTGTTAAATACTGTCATTGTTAATAGCTAATGCAACATATAATGGTATAATCGCTATACGCATCTAAGTTCTTATATTTGAATCCATTTATAAAACCAATACACCTTTATTTCTGTAGTTCATGTGTTTTCGCCGAGTGACGAGGTTATTAACTACTTTGTATAACTGAAAGGAGAAACATATTATTACAATATTCATATCAACTATCCTTCTTGCGAGCTTATGAGATTTTAAAACCAATAATCATGTAAAGAAAATGATTATCGGCTAATGTTTTAAGTATCGGTTTAACTCATAAGTTTACAAAAAATTTGAGAGGGTGACTTTACTCAAATAAAACTTTATTATACGTGACTTTTGGTCTGAAAATAAAGTTTATTTTATTGTACTTACATTGGAAAGCAACTAAAATTATACTTACAAATTATTATGCAATATGTTTCACAATGTATTCAAAATTGTCATGGGTTTGTATAACTTAACACCCAGTCTTTCAGTCAGGGAAATATGTTTGGATGTTCACCAGTACTATCGTTTTTTTTTCAGTTTCGAACAGATATTTAAGTTCTTTCTGATATCTGAAACCTAAATTTCTCACCGGCGTGTCCTAATTCGCACTAGTTTCCACGGTTGAATTTAAGTCCATGTTTTAATCCAAACTCCCACACAAATCACGGTAACGGCTGTACATGTTGTGCAATACAAGTCTGGGATTCTCAGTCGTATGGAGCCCCTTTCCAGGCGGTTTTGGCAGGTTCTGTCAACAGAGGTGACTGAAAAAGTTCAAAGAATCTCACATGTCACCATAAGGTAAGCGTGGAACGCAATCCGGCCAACCCCTTAAACACTGCATTTTCGTGGCTGACAATATGGAAAGGTGCGTTCTTTAAGTATTAAGTTGTGACCGTTTACCTATTGAAAGAGCAATATCCTTAGTGTATTATATACTTTTGGTTCTAATTTGAACATCAGAGACCATGACACACACATCCTTCCGTAGCTTACCCCCTTCCTCCCACGGAATTCAGTCTCATTCAGTTACAGACTGTATGATAACTCGATTATCCTCAGTTTCAAAGATTCAGTTCCGTAGTAAAGGACCCCAGCATGCTTAAGTGGTTAAGACAATCTACGTGTAATCTGAGGATCGCGAGTTCGAATCTCCATCACACCAAACGTGCTCGCCCTTTCAGCCGTAGGAACGTTATAATGCGACTGTCAATTCCACTCTTCGTTGGTAAACGAGTAGCCCAAGAGTTGGCGGTGGCTGATGATGACTAGCTACCTTCCTCCTAGTCCTATACTACTAGTCCGTCAAATTAGGGACGGCTAGCGCAGGTAGCCCTCGTGTAGCTTTGCGCGAAATTTAAAACAAAGAAACAAACCGTGGTAAAAGGAAATATTAAAGACGTAATTTGAAGTATCCCTAAAAACAAGTGCGTATGATTATTTATTTCATTAACTAACAGTTAGTTATAAAGGACTAGGAAGAGTTCTTTAACTTTCTTATTAAAAGTCACAATAATTTTAACAGGAAATAAAGACAAACTTACACGTTCGATATCGCGATGAATGTAAAACTGGAAATCATATTAATTATCAAATTATTAACTTGTAAGTTGATGGCGATAAACACGAACGATCAATCAGTTGCCAGGTTAACGTGTAACATTAAAGTAATAGCATCGAGCATGATCGTAGGTGGTTTCCTATAATACTTCTCCTAATTATCTCATTGTGGAATTTGAAACAAAGTGCCTAAGAATAGCATGTCTCTAATTAAGCACACAGCTACACAATGGAATGGACTAGCTGTTATCTGCCCACCACGGTTATCGAAACCCAGTTTCTAGCATTGCAAGTGCACAGAAATATCGCTCTGCAACTGGGAAGAAGAGATTGCCAGGTCTGCCATAAAGACACCAAAGCAATGAATACAAAATATTTTAAAATGTTTAGGTTATATTATCACGTGCAATATACATCCCCTGACTACAGTATGGGGCTATGTAGTCATGAGGACCAGTCTGGGTTCTCAGACTCTGTGCTGCTTTTTGTAAAACCTCTACCAACTGATGACGATCTGAATTTTAACAATTTAATCTGAAAGAGGCTTTATGGGATCGCACGTGGTCTATGACTTTTGGTTTTGGTTTGTTTCAAATTTCGCGAAAAGTTATGTGAGGGCTATCTTTGCTAGCCTTCCCCTAATTTTGAATTGATAAACTAGAGGGAAGATAGTCATCATCACCCACCGACAACTCTTGAGCTACTCTTTTACCAATGAATAGTGGGATTGATAGCCAATTTTAACGCCCCTACGGCTGAAAGGGTGAGCATGTTGGGGGGGGACGGGAATTTGAATCTGCGACTTTCAGATTGCGAATCGAGCGCCCTAACCACCTGTCAGTGCTGGACCTGGTCTCATATAGAAAATATTATCTTCAAGAAAGAAAAGATTCTCTTGTTGAAACCAACACATAAGATACATTGTCACACATTTCCGTTAAAGCTGGATAGATAATTCACAGTTAGCGCCCATTGCAAAGGTGCAGAGCGCAGCCCACATCATAATACCCCACCAGAACTTTTGTGATAAGAAACTGACACCGAATCGTTCACCTATCACAGGCCCAAATATACACATATGGTTATGATAACGAAACTGTGCGAAGTAGGTATCACATCTCATCGAAATTCTTGACAAATAGCCGACAGACAAAAGTAGACACCATCAACTTAACTTAGCTCACACACTAACGGTTTTTTGTTCACGCAGTTTAATAATATAGATAGCATTTCGACTATTACTGGATCTATTGTATTCTAGCTGGATCGATGTATCGTAGTATTAGACGAATGACCTCTTTGGCACGGGATACAACAAATTAATCTATTTTACTTTACTTTCACTCATATGTTTTATGTAAATATGTAATAATTGTGATCTATGGTACTCATTCAGAGTCCTAACAGATGTTTGTTTTTTGGAATTTAGCGCAAAGCTACTCGAGGGCTATATGCGCTAGCCGTTCCTAATTTAGCAGTGTAAGACTAGAGGGAAGGCAGCTAGTCATCACCACCCACTGCCAACTTTTGGGCTACAATTTTACTGACGAATAGTGGGATTGACCCTCACATTATAACGCCCCCACGGCTGAAAAGACGAGCATGTATGATGTGACGGGGATTCGAACTCGCGACCCTCAGATTACGATTCGAACATACGTAAGATATTAGCTACCGAAACACTTAAATAAAATTATGAGGACTACATCACGTGGCATCGAGAACTGTGAGCAACGATAACTGTTTTTTTCACAGTTCTGTGAGTCTAGCCTGGTCATGGCCAGGTGGTAAGGGTGTTCGAATCGTAATATGAAGGCCGCAGGTTCGGATCCCCGTCACACCAAACATGCTCGCCCTTCCAGCCGTGAACGCGTTAAAATGTACGGTACATACAGTCAATCCCACTGTTCGTCAGTAAAATAGTAGCCCAAAAGTTGGCAGTGGCTGGTGATGACTAGCTGCCTTCCCTCTAGTTTTACACTACTAAATTAGGGAGAGCTAGAGTAGATGGCTCTCGCGTAGCTTTGAGGCAGAAATTCAAAATAAACAACCTATGAACCTGTAATATGTTCCCTCGCATAATCACATTATTTTCCGCAACTTGACAGGTTCTGCAAATTTTTTGTGTGACAAAGCAAGGTAGTTTATCAAATGTATACAATTTTGCTATTCGATAAAATATCAAATTTTGTATGTTAATACATATATTTGATTGTACTTATCTACCGACTTTCGAACTTTTCTAGCGGTAAAATTGCGTGTTTTCTAAAACATGTTTAATATTGAACCGACGTTGACCAAAATTCAAAACGGCAACTCGGTGTTGTAATGTGACAACACTCTCTCATTATAATAACTGTAAAATGTAATCTGTTTATTGATATATATGGTGACGTTACCTTCAGTTCTTACGTACAGTTAAAGAAATAGGTTTCCTGTGTTTCTATTAAAAATAGAATACAGAGAAGAATCAATGGAATATTGTTTTTGTTTCGTTATCCTCATAATATTTTATTCACTGGGAAAGACTTAAGCTACCTATCTATTAAGTGTTGTAAATTGTTATCACTCAACACATTATATTAAGTGTTGTAAATTGTTATCACTCAACACATTATATTAAGTGTTGTAAATTGTTATCACTCAAGACATTAGATTAAGTGTTGTAAATTGTTATCACTCAACACATTATATTAAGTGTTGTAAATTGTTATCACTCAACACATTATATTAAGTGTTGTAAATTGTTATCACTCAACACATTATATTAAGTGTTGTAAATTGTTATAACTCAACACATTATATTTTTCGTTCAGTAACCAAAGCTGCATATTTACTAAAGACAGTAAGCTGCTAGACACGTCGTCCGTTGTTCACGGGAGATGGTTGTAAGATGTTCCACATCTTGTGTATTGTGTTCTGGTAATGGTTGTATGGTGTTCGATACACTCTATACACTGTATTGGTGATGGTTGTAAGGTGTTCTGGTAATGGTTGTACTGTATTGGTGATGGTTGTAAGGTGTTCTGGTATTGGTTGTACTGTATTGGTGATGGTTATAAGGTATTGTGGTAATGGTTGTGAGTTGTTCGATACACTCTATATACTGTTCTGGTGATGTTTGTAAGGTGTTTTTTCTGGTAATGGTTGTAATGTGTTTGATACACTCTATACACTGTATTGGTGATGGTTGTAAGGTGTTGTGGTAATAGTTGTAAGTTGTTCGATACATTCTGTATACTATACTGGTAATAACAGAAAGTGGTAATACACCTTACATTGTATAAAGTTTAGTGGTAATACACCTTACATTGTGTAACGTTGAGTGGTAATACACCTTACATTGTATAAAGTTTAGTGGTAATACACCTTACATTGTATAAAGTTTAGTGGTAATACACATTACATTGTGTAACGTTGAGTGGTAACTCACCTTTATTACATTACACCACAGAAACCAACTTTATTATCTTTTTTTAAGAAATCAAAAAAGATAAAGAACCTTGAGGTGACGTTGGAAGCCATATGTACAAATGATTTCTGAAGTGAGTTGACCAAACAACGTAGAAAACTACACAAGATGGAACAACAAAACACGTGTTTCATTACATTAAAAACTTCAGAAGGTGACGGGAACGTGACAAATTACCGCACGTGATTTCAAAAAAATTAAAATGGTAAGGAAACCAGAACGAGACTGAATCGTAGTATACTGTCTGTCATGCAGCTAGTCTCGGGTTCACTGCTTGATATATCAAGAAGCTGTTAAAACGTCAAAAGAGAAGTCTACAGTCAATTAAAGTGCAGTAAGGCGCGACAGTCTAATGTAAGCTGTTGGTGTCACGCCAAATTTCGCGCATCTGAAATCCTATTGTTGACGCGTAATGAGGCAGGTAGCCGAGTCAGAGGTGGTACCCAGACAGCAAGCCGACACACCCAACACTGGTCTGTATGTAACCAAGCAACTCTCACGTGGAGAAAATACGGTATGGCCATTCGCATGCCATTCTACTTTATTTTTATATGAATTTAATAAAGGAAAAGTACCTCAGGAAAATAACTGCTACAATCAAAATGGAAAAAAATGACCTACTGAGGTAATAAGTCAACTGTAGTCTATATCACAGCTATCAAAAATGATTACAATTCACTGCAGTCTATACCAAATCTATTAATGTCGACAAGTTCACTGTAGTCCAACTCACTCTATAAAACAATGTAGACAGTCACTGTAGTCCAAATCATCTCTATAAAACAATGTAGACAGTTCACTGTAGTCTATACCAGTTCTATCAAGAAATGTAGTGAGTATACTATAGTCTATAACAAATCTATAAAGCAAAATAGACAGTTCACAGTAGTCTATACTAACTCTATCAAACAATATAGTGAATATACTGTAGTTCACACCAACTATATTACACCATGTTGTGAGTAGACTGTAATTTATACCAACTCTCTCGAGCAATTCAGACAGTTCACTCTTGTCTATCCCGGTTCTATCAAACATTGTAGACAGTTCACTGTAGCTTAAACCAACTCTATCAAACAATAAGATGAGCACACTCTAGTCTATACCAGTTCTATTAAAAATGTGGACAGTTTACTATAATCCATAGCAACTCTATCAAACAATATAGTAAGAACGCTGTGGTCTATACCAACTTTATCAAACAATATAGGGAGAACATTGTAGCACATAACAGTTTTATGAAATTATATAGTGACTACACTTGTTCTGTATACCAAATTTAACAAACAATGTAGATATTTGACTGCAGTCTATACCAATATAATCAAACGATAAAGTGACTACACTACACTCTATACCAACTCTATCAAGCACTTTAGTTCACTATAGTCTATCCCGATTCTATCAAACATTGTAGACAGTCACTGTAATTTATAAAAGATTCTGTAAAACAATATAGAAAACATACTGCAGTTTACACCAACTCAATCAAACATTATACAGCACACTGTTGCCTATACCAAATCTAACAAACAAAGTAGACATTTTACTGTTGTCTATAGCAATTTTGTTAAATAATATAATGTGTGCACTTTAGTCTGAACGAACTCTATCAAACAATATAATGTGACACTGCAGTCTATACTAACATTAACAATGTTCACAGTTCACATTGATCCATACCAACTATATCGAAAATATATCGAGCACACTGTAGTCTATACCAAATCTATAAAACAATATAGTGAATAAACTGTAGACTATAACAATTCTACCAAGATATTTACACATGACACTGTAGTGTAAAACAACTTTATCAAACAATGCAGACAGATTACAGGAGTCAGTACAAACTAGTCTATACCAATTCCATCAAAAAATATAGTAAGTACACTGTAGTCTATACCAATTCCATCAAAAAATATAGTAAGTACACTGTAGTCTATACCAACTCTATCAAACAGTATAGTGATTACACTGTAGCCTATCCAACTCTATCAAACAGTATAGTGTGTAAACTGTAGTTCATACCAACCCTATCAAACAGTATAGTGTGTACACTGTAGCCTATCCAACCCTATCAAACAGTATAGTGAGTACACTGTAGTCTATACGAACTCTATGAACAAATGTTGTCAGTTCGCTGTAGATTATCCAGATTCTTCCTTCATGTACCTACTGCTGTGTCTCCTCATGTTGTGATTGTTCATTGGCTGTTGTGATTATTCTATTTTTAAGGTTTCTGTAATGTATTTTTTCGTAGATTCTAAAGTTTATATTATATAGAATAGAACATACTTGAGAGGTGCACTGATGAACTCTGGATATCACGTTGTACCGTTTGTATTCTATACGAATGAAAACTTTATGACTGTACGACAAAAAAAAAAAGAGAAAAAATAACACAGTAGATGTTTTGCAAAGTACGGAATTAATTTTAGAATATATTCACAGTACAGGAACTATCATGTGAATGGTGCAGTAACCCAAAAAATGAACAGGAAGTTACGTACTAAATACAACAATTATGTAAAGTGTTTAAAAGAAATGTTGTTTTAGTCATCGTCTTCCTTTTAGTGTTTTCTCTCGTGCTTCTCACAAACACTCCTTCCCAACTAATACTTAGCCTGTCTCACTGTAAATCCAAGAATTCAATGTTCGTGTCCCGTTATCTCAAAAACACACTCCGGTTTTATAATTGTTGCATTAAGAGTAATAATCAAATCCAGGTATTCGATCAGAGAAGAACAGTCAGTCTCGTTATAAATCTAAGAGTTCAAGGTTCGTGTCCCCTTACCTCAAAAACGCACTTTGGTTTCATGATTGTTGCTTTAAAAGTGATTATCAAATCCAAGTATTCGATCGAAAAAGAACAGCCCAAAAGTTGGTGGTAGTAGTTTTCATCGAGATTCCTTCCCTTTAGTCTATTATTTCAAAATTAGAAACGCGTACGCTAAAATAGTCGTTTTTTTTTAGCTTCTATGCACGAAATTTCGAAAACAACTGATCTTAAACTTCGTGTTTCAAAATCTTCTGTGATCCGTTTTATATTATCTGTCAATACCTTCCCTCAAAATAGACCACTACTTCTTTCCTTCTGAATTTTGTGTATCCAAGTAAACAATCGACCATCTCGAATGGCTTTTTGAAAACGCAAAGTCACCGGGTATATGTACTTCAGAAGATGTTTTCGTATTGTGGTGTGATCTATATAACACATGCACGAGGACGAGTTGATACACTTACATCACATGTTAATTTAACTGGAAAATGGAATTTTATCTTTGTGAGACAGGAGGGATACGTATACTGAAAACCATGGAATCCGTTTTATATGCACCGTAATGGTGTCAATCGGATAGTGGCCGCTAATAATGGTTCTGATAACAACGACAGTCGTAAAAGCGGAAGGAATAATAGTTAAAAGTGGAAGGAGAAAACGAGCAGATAAAAACTACAAATAAATAACTGCACTCTATCAAAACACGCATATTATGTTTTCGAATAAAAATTTTGTTTGTTTTTTTAATTTCGCGCAAAGCTACACGAGGGCTAATTGCACTATCCGTCACTAATTTAGCAGTGAAAGACGAGAAGAATGGCCACTCACCGCCAACTCTTGGGCTATTCTTTTACCAACGAATAGTGGGATCGACAGTCACATTATAACGCCTACAAACCCTCGAGCCTCGTGAGCAATAAAATAATAAAAAAATTATCCTTTCCAACCGTTTCGTGTTTATAGCAAAAATTTAATGACATTATTTACGATATGAAACCAACATACAGCTCACATTTCTATATAGGCCCCACATTGCCAGGTGGTTAAGGCTCTCGACTTGTAATCTGAGGGTCGTGGGTTCAAATCCCTGTCACACCAGTTATGCTCGCCCTTTTAGCCGTGGGCGCGTTATAATGTGGCGATCAATCTTAATATACGATGCTGAAAGAATAGCCCAAAAGTTGGCGGTAGGTGTTGATGACTAATTGCCTTACCTCTAGTCTTTCACTGCTAAATTAGGGTCGGCTAGCCCAGATAGTACCCGCGTATTTTATTGTTTTTTTTTTTAATTTCGCAAAAAGCTACACGGGTAATATCTGAGCTATTAAGAAATAGTTAAAATAGTAATTTCAAATTATACCTTTTATCTATGTATATTTTGTTAACTTGGTTCATGTAGCGTCGAAAAAAATTATGTTTTGAACTATAGTTTTTGTACTATTTTTGAGTGGTTCGTATTGAATGTATGTACAATTCTGGTTTCTATAGTTTCACTTTCTTTGAATTCTTCTGTCCGTCTGATAATACAGAAAGTTTTTATTGCTTCGACTGTAAGGTGGTTTAGCTACTACTCAAGTTCACAATAAATGCTAACACAGCAATTTCACTTCATTACTAATTTTCTCTGATATGTACGGTACGTTCTCGTATCTCAAGAACACTATTAAAAATTATAAAATCAATATTCATGAACGAGAAGCAGCTGGCAAGCCGATTAAGAGAGCCCTTAATTCAAAAGCCATAGCAACAACTGTAACAAGTTCACAAAACTTGAGTATGTCAGTACAGTACTGATGGAAGGTCTTATTTAATGGGTGTTTGTTTGCTATCAGTAGACCAATAAAATTAGTATATAGGACGAGTTATGTTAATTTATGATAATAATTATGCAAGTTCTATAATGTTGAACACTTCTGGACAGATTTAATTTTTTTTTATTCTTTACACCATTTTTACGTCACTAACTTTCCCGGGAAACTCACTTGTTGATGGAACAATTCCCGCTCTTTCGTATTCGGTTTAAGGTTCTTTTCCCTCGACCATTCTATTGATTATTTTATCCAAATGGATCAAGAAGACATTACTAGATAGTCTAGAAATAATATATTCCATTGGTTGTTCAAATGTGGCCCGGAATGGCCAAGCGTGTTAAGGCGTGCGACTCGTAATCTGAGGGTCGCGGGTTCGCATCCCGGTCGCGCCAAACAGTGAGTATATATCATTCTTGTAACCTTATTCACCTTTTATTGATTCACACTTAGGTATGTTTTATCTCAATCTTCTTCACAGATACAGAACGTGTTGCCCAAAGAACAATTAATAGTTCTATTACTTCTTGTTCTTTCATAATTTCTGTTTCCTTGATAGATGCAAACTCTTTTAAAATACGGACACTTTGGACAATTTACGTATTGGAGCTGTAACTCTAATATCAGTCTTGTGAGATATCTTATATGTTCAACCGAACACATGAGGTCTACTGGAAAAGGCATCTTTGTAACCTATGAGCATGTCTTGTATTCTGCGGTGTTAATTGGTTGTAATAATTTCACAGCTACATTTATGCAGCTCCCCTAACGTGAATATTTAGCACCAGACATTGTACATCTTGTTTCTAAGGTGATGTGGAATTAATACATGCATAGCTTTACATTTTGCAACACACCTTCCAGATTTATCTCAGATTCCATGCTTTCGTAACTCTAACGAGGGCATTGGGCTTAAGACCAACGAGAATTATTTTAATAACAATCCATCATAACAATTTGAAGGTTTTGTTAAATCGTTTTCTAGTCGCTAAATATAACCTTAATTTTAACCAGTCCTGGTTTGAGTATTTCATTTATGTGTGGTAGAGTTAGTGCTAAGCCCTTTTTGGCATTAATGATTCCACCTCCTATGTTGTAAATGTCATGTAGTGCACAGGAATGTAATGGTCATCAACTATCAAACTGTTTGAATCAAAACTCACTTCACATCCACATGTTCGCATGAAGTCTGTTCCCAACAAGCATTTATCCTCAATATCTACTAACCACAGAAGCATGTTGCTCAGTGGAACTTCTTTCACTTATCATTCGCATGAAACCTTCTTTTTTCTTTGAATGGGCAATTTTCCAGCTTTCCTTACTAAGTGAAGTCGAACATTGCTAGTCGCAGAAGTAAACATATTGCAAGGTTTCCCATCAATAAATATACTGACACATGAACTAATCCTTTACGTTATGAACTCCTTATCTCAAATCTTTAACTGGTATTTTCAGTTGTATTTATTCTATTAAGTTCAGCTACTTCCTTTTGACTGATGTTTTACTAGGTCTCTGATGTTCCTCTTACATGCCCAGACTCCAATGGTCATTCTCAAGATAGTATCTCTCTGGTTTATTATTATACTTTAAATAGTCACACGCTTGGATATAATGTTCATGTTTTCCACTCTAACAGCAATTCAGTTTTTGTCCATCATCCTTTGGGAACTGTTTTTACTTCTTATTGACTTTTGTTTGTGGTTCCTGGCAACAAGTCCCACGCTGCTACAGCGGTATGTCTAAGGATTTACAACGCTAAAATCAGGGGTTCGATTCCCCTCGGTGAACTCAGCAGATAGCCCAATATGGCTTTGTTATGAGAAAATACATGTACATACCCTGGAAACATCTTTCAAATTGCAGTCAAGACACCTTTAGTTCAGTTTTTCCATTTTAATTAAACACTCGTCTAACTAATCATTTGAATACTTCTAGACTTTCATCAGAGAAAAATGATATTTCTACGCTATTGGATTCGATGATCTCGTAATAATTCCTGGATGGTGATTTAATTTATTTATTCATGGCTTTTATTGATTCAAATTCCCTAGTTAAGTGTACTGTTTCCCTTAAATATGTACATTCACTCTTCTATAATACTATTGACGTATACTTATCCGCTATGGCATTTATTAATTAGTCGTGTGCCAATTAATACATTATTTCACATTAAAATAAGATAATTGGGCAAATATCTCTACATCTTCTACATCGAAAATTAGTCTTTTCTCCTTTCCCTACTACTAAACTTTGCTTTAGAAACCTTCTCATGTGACACTCCAAATATGTTTGACAAAGTGTCCACCAATGCCTGGTATTTGCTATAGTTCTCTAAGGTAAAATGGCTAAATATTGTTAAAGCTGTTCCTTTTAAATTTCCAGAAAGCTCTTTGGCTTGTACTTTACTTACTCCAACCATTCAGCCATCCTCTGGTACAGCGGTAAGTTTATGGATTTACAAGGCCAAAATCAGGGCTTCGATTCCCCTTGGTGGGTCCAGCAGATAGCTCAATGTGGCTTTGCTATAAGAAAAACATACACAACCATCCATTCATGTGGAAAATATTTCGTATTATACCTTGTATTCCTTCTCTGATACCTTTCATCGTAATCTATTGTTTACTCATTTTTCAAGGTTGTTGAACTTATTTGTCAACGTCTAATAGGACTAATTTCTTCTATTTCGTATGGAATTATGTTTGAGAATGGCTTTCTTAATCAGACACAGAAAGAGAAGTAGGTGATTTTGTCCCTGCTTTTGTCCCTTCAGATTGCAAATGTTTTATCCTGACTTCGACATCCTTTTGTAGTCGTTGATGTCCTTTTGTGCACATTAATCCTGTTGTTATAATCCTTCTGTACTTTACTGATGTCCTTTTGTACACATTAATCCTGTTGTTATAATCCTTCTGTACTTCACTGATGTCCTTTTGTACACATTAATCCTGTTGTTATAATCCTTCTGTACTTCACTGATGTCCTTTTGTGCACATTAATCCTGTTGTTATAATCCTTCTGTACTTCACTGATGTTCTTTTGTGCACATTAATCCTGTTATAATCTTTCTATACTTCACTGATGTTTTTGTACTCATTGTTCCTATCGTTTTAATCCTTCTATACTTCACTGATGTTGTTGTACTCATTGTTCCTATCGTTTTAATCCTTCTATACTTTACTGATGTTGTTGTACTCATTATTCCTATCGTTATAATCCTTCTATACTTCACTGATGTTTTTGTACTCATTGTTCATATCGTTATAATCTTTCTGTACTTCACTGTTTTTTTGTACTACTTCACTGATGTTTTTGTACTCATTGTTCCTATCGTTTTAATCCTTCTATACTTCACTGATGTTGTTGTACTCATTGTTCCTATCGTTTTAATCCTTCTATACTTCACTGATGTTGTTGTACTCATTATTCCTATCGTTATAATCCTTCTATACTTCACTGATGTTTTTGTACTCATTATTCCTATCGTTATAATCTTTCTGTACTTCACTGATGTTTTTGTACTCATTGTTCATATCGTTATAATCTTTCTGTACTTCACTGATGTTTTTGTACTCATTGTTCCTATCGTTATAATCCTTCTATACTTCACTGATGTTTTTGTACTCATTATTCCTATCGTTATAATCCTTCTCTACTTCACTGATGTTTTTGTACTCATTGTTCATATCGTTATAATCTTTCTGTACTTCACTGATGTTTTTGTACTCACTATTCCTATCGTTATAATCCTTCTCTACTTCACTGATGTTTTGTACTCATTGTTCATATCGTTATAATCTTTCTGTACTTCACTGATGTTTTTGTACTCATTGTTCCTATCGTTATAATCCTTCTATACTTCACTGATGTTGTTGTACTCATTGTTCCTATCGTTATAATCCTTCTATACTTCACTGATGTTTTTGTACTCATTATTCCTATCGTTATAATCCTTCTCTACTTCACTGATGTTTTTGTACTCATTGTTCATATCGTTATAATCTTTCTGTACTTCACTGATGTTTTTGTACTCATTGTTCCTATTGTTTGTTATAATCCTTCTATACTTCACTGATGTTTTTGTACTCATTGTTCCTATTGTTTGTTATAATCCTTCTATACTTCACTGATGTTTTTGTACTCATTGTTCCTATTGTTTGTTATAATCCTTCTATACTTCACTGATGTTTTTATACTCATTGATCCTATTGTTCTAATCCTTCTATACTTCACTAATGTTTTTGTACTCATTGATCCTATTGTTATAATCCTTCTATACTTCACTAATGTCCTTTTGTACTTCATGTTGTTTTATATCTTCAATATTATATCTTTTTTTCTTCTGTGGTTCGTCTTGCATTTTGTTGTTACAATGCTATTGTACATTTAATACGGTTCCTTCGATACTCAATCAAATGTGTTTGAACTTACAATGTCGATCTTGTATTTTCTCTCTTACATTTTTTTATTTTGTTTTTCTCTTCATTGTTGTTTTTCTATATTTTATCATGATTATCTTTTTTCCCTTCTTTAATTTGCATTAAAATCTCAATTTCGCTTCGATCACCTATAGTCATCTGGAGACCCAGCCTAAGTGTTTATTTTTATCAAAATAATAACACTTCTGTTACGATAATGTTGTAACAGTTTCTATCTTAGATTACTTGGTATAAAGAATAATGTCTAGACTACCTGGTGATGATGAAAACGTTGTGTTTCTTTCAGTAGAAGTTCCACATGTGTACTGTCAAACTAAGTTTCACAGAGCGATAGGTCTACATTCACGTATAACACTAAACTCACTAATTTCTCTCATACAAACGAAACTTTCTCGTATTTGTAGTAAATCATTAAAGAATATCAATATTCACAAAACTGAGGTAACAAACTAACAAACACGCTCAAAAATCAAATAAATAAACTCCACAAGCTGGCAAAATCAATCACTGTATACTCCAGCAAAGCTCGTAGTTTTGTATCTTTCAAATACAGAAAAAAACAACATAAGAGTTAAACCTTTTCATTTAGTCTACTTTGGTTATTTTTATGGCCTGAATACATTCCAACAAAATCCAATATTGTTTGTTTTTAATTTCATGCGGAGTTACGCGAGAGCTATCTCCGCTAGCCGTCCCTAATTTAGCAGTGTAAGACTAGAAGGAAGGCAGCTAATCATCACCACCTACCACCAGCTCTTGGGCTACTCTTTTTACCAACGAATAGAGGGCTTGACCATCATGCCAAAATGTCCCCACGTCTTAAAGGGCGAAGAAGTTTGGTGTGACGGGGATTCGAATCAGCTACCCTCAAATTACGAGTCGAGCGTCCTGGCCACCTGGCCATGGCCGACCCCGTATTCTAATAATTAATCTTTAGTTAGTATGATTAATTGAGAGAAGAATCTATTGAGTGACGTCAAAACAAGAAACACCAAAAAATTAGTATCACAAACAACGTACAATTTGAACAAAACCTCTCTTTTAAAGCTAAGTATTTCACTTTGTTTAAAGGCCCGGTACGGCCTGGTGGTTAAGGCACTCCACTCGTAATCTGAGGGTCGCAGGCTCGAGTCCCCATCACGCCAAACATGCTCGCCCTTTCAGCCTTGGGGGCGTTATAATCTGACGATCAATCCCACTATTCGTTGGTAAAGATAGTCCAAGAGTTGGCGGTGGGTGGTGATGACTTCCCTCTAGTCCTACACTGCTAAATTAGGGATGGCTAGCGCAGATAGCCTTCGTTTAGTTTTGCGTGAAATTCAAAAACAAAACAAATAAACAAACAAAGAACCACTTGGTACGATTAACAATATACAAAAATAAATTAACGTCACCAATGGTACTTATACTACAAATACCTATATAAATATAAATTAATTGTGATCTGTAAAGACTTGGCCCCAAAATAGATATGCATTAAATGTGATTGCAAAATCTAATAACATTGATATCGACTAACAACATAACCCAAGGGGTCTTTAGTGAAACCAATTTCGTTTTTTTTTGTTTTTTTTTTCAATTAGTCTCTCACTTGGTGGTGCGTCCACAACGAGAAGTCGACAATATTCTGCATATACTATATATATAGACCAATACAGGTTTCACTCTTTTAAATTAATCAGATATGTCTTGTTTTAGGTTACTGCCAACACATATTCTGTAATCATAAAGACTGTCGCTTTGGGCATAAGGCACGTTCCTTTTTGTTTTTTGTTTTTTTTTAATATATACAAGTAAGAAATTAAGGTTATAAATTCATATTACTAAGTGACATGCGGTAGATATAAATGTCTTTGTTACCATTTTTAGTTTCAATTAAAAAACTTATTAGAGCTTAAGAAGCAAATTACATTAATATAAACAAATATCACGTTTGTGTTACAAACAACCAACTATTAATTAATTGTGATACTGTAGCCATCTTTACGAGATGTTTCATGTCTAGTAGTTCTTGCTGTCTTGACAGAGTGAAATACATTATTATACAAGGACTCTCGCTTGCTCGCTAACGTATCTTAGAAATAATTACAAGTATGTGTGGCATGAAATTTCAACACATATTATAACTTTGGAAACACAAAAGTGATTTTCTCTCTAACCGGAACTGGTATACAGGCTAAGGAAACCATTAAAGCACATCAAATTAGAGCCTTTGAAACAATCGATACCAAAGGAACGAAAAATCCATTCTATAAAGTCCATACACACACACACACAGACACATAGAAAAAGATTCCCTTTATAAGGAACAGAACTGTAAGCGAAAGAAAACTATCTTATATTCGAATGCTAATGACCGTGGGTAATGACGCCGTAGACGTACACTTAATTACATCTGTGAGTTGAACTATCTTAATTACGGCTCGCAGTTTCTTGGATACAGTTCTTGGAGAAAACCTTAGTGTTCTATGTAAATCAGTTATCGAGCTGAGTTTGAAAGATCGCCGATAGCTGCTTATATAGATCATTCAAGTTGCCAATGGCTTTCCTACTCAATGTGGGGGTGATTTAGGTCGAATATCAGCTCATTTAACGACAAGCGATGAGAATTGGATTCCCTGTGTCAATTATAACATTCCTTCTTTATTTATGGCCAAGATAATGCAAAACGTCTTCATTCTTCACTGTAATGAGGTAGGTAGTCGCGATGCGCATGCACACCTTGTGTCTTACTTTTATATCAGTTACGTTTTGGGTTTTATATTCCTATTTTTCTTCTACAGCTAAAAACACTTGCTTAAAAATTTATTATGCGCGTATTTTTTAAACATTTTTCGATATTGACCAGAGAGCAAAGACTTGAAACCCACGCCTTTAATATATAGCTTGTTCTAATAACAGTTAGATATTTTTACTTAATACAAAATAAACCTAATTATCTCGAATGCGTTCGTTCTAATTTCTGCCCATGTGCACTTTCTAACACTATACAAACATTGTCACTCTAGAGGCACTTCCGGAATTTTACCTCAATTACTATCGTAAGTCATCGGTAACTCTCTTTTCGTTAGTTCACAAGCTTGAGAAAGAAAAGAAATGTAGGTTAAAGTTAGATCACCAGAGTAAAACAGCACACGTATTCTGGTATTGAATGAAAATTAACCAAAGACACACACGTATCCTGGTTACATATTGCAGCAGCTAGATTATCAGAAGTCGTTTTCCTTGGCCCGGCATGGCCAAGCGTGTTAAGGCGTTCGACTCATAATCCGAGGGTCGGGAGTTCAAATCCTCGTCGCGCCAAACATGCTTGCCCTTTCAGCCGTGGGGGCGTTATAATGTGCGGTCAATCCCACTATTTGTTGGTAAAAGAGTAGCCCAAGAGTTGGCAGTGGGTGGTGATGACTAGCTGCATTCCCTTTAGTCTTACACTGCTAAATTAGGGACGGCTAGCGCAGATAGTCCTCGAATAGCTTTGCGCGAAATTCAGAACGAACGAACAATCGTTCTCCTTTGCATTAATTAAACAGTTCTTGACTCACATCCACAGCAGATGAGACGAGAATATAGGAATTAACTCCTGGAACAAGCCCACGATGTAGAGGAATGCTGATCTGATTTATCACTGAAATAATAGCGCTGACTTTCTGATATAATCAGACAGTTTAATTCAGAAAGTAAGGGGTGGACGAATGTTTGTAAAAGCTCATTAGAATCTCGGACAGTTCAATGTACTGACTTATAATAACAAAAGTAATCATAGTGAAATCAAGTGATAACTAACCAGAACCTTCCTTGATGTACTGACTTATGATGACAAAAGTAATCATAGTGACGTCAAGTGATAAATAACCAGAACCTTCTTTGATGTACTGACTTATGATGACAAAAGTAATCATAGTGACGTCAAGTGATAAATAACCAGAACCTTCCTTGATGTACTGACTTATAATAACAAAAGTAATCACAGTGACGTCAAGTGATAACTAACCAAAACCTTCCTTGATGTACTGACTTATGATGACAAAAGTAATCATAGTGACATCAAGTGATAAATAACCAGAACCTTCCTTGATGTGCTGACTTATAATAACAAAAGTAATCATAGTGACATCAAGTGATAACTAACCAGAACCTTCCTTGATGTACTGACTTATGATGACAAAAGTAATCATAGTGGCATCAAGTGAGAACTAACCAAAACCTTCCTTGATGTACTGACTTATGATGACAAAAGTATTCATAGTGACGTCAAGTGATAAATAACCAGAACCTTCCTTGATGTACTGACTTATAATAACAAAAGTAATCATAGTGACGTCAAGTGATAACTAACCAAAACCTTCCTTGATGTACTGACTTATGATGACAAAAGTAATCATAGTGACATCAACTGATAACTAACCAGAACCTTCCTTGATGTACTGACTTATTATGACAAAAGTATTCATAGTGACGTCAAGTGATAACTAACCAAAACCTTCTTTGATGTACTGACTTATGATGACAAAAGTAATCATAGTGGCATCAAGTGATAACTAACCAGAACCTTCCTTGATGTACTGACTTATAATAACAAAAGTAATCATAGTGACGTCAAGTGATAACTAACCAAAACCTTCCTTGATGTACTGACTTATGATGACAAAAGTAATCATAGTGAAATCAAGTGATAACTAACCAGAACCTTCCTTGATGTACTGACTTATGATGACAAAAGTATTCATAGTGACGTCAAGTGATAACTAACCAGAACCTTCCTTGATGTACTGACTTATAATAACAAAAGTAATCATAGTGACATCAAGTGATAACTAACCAGATGCAAAGCTGACGGTCCCCAAGTGGCTCAGCGGTATGTCTGCGGACTTATAACGCTAAAATCCGGGTTTCGATACCCGTGGTGGGCAGAGCACAGATAGCCCATTGTGTAGCTTTGTTCTTAATTCAAAACAACAACAATTCTCACCTGATGTACTGACATATAAAAACAGAAGTAATCATACTGACGTCAAGTGATAACTGACCAGAAAGTTCTTTCTTTATTAAAAAAGGCTGTTGTTTTATTGTAAATATTCTATATTATTTTGTAACTGTAGTACGTTAACAACAATAATAATTGTTTCAAATTTCGATAAAACAAAACCAAAATAACATTTTCTTTACGTGGACAAAGTTAAAACGTTGAAAAATACTCATTGACGTAAGAAACTGTGTAACTTGACAAAGAAACCCTCAAATAAAGGTGTAAAAAGATTCATATTTTATAGTCAAATAATAAGAATTATAATAATCAAGGAATAGATAACGAGAAGTTGAGAGTAAACTACGTGTATGATGAATTAATATTGTATTCGCTAGTACAAAATACAATATTGGTTATCCAGGAATACGGCTGCTCTTTCTAAAGGATTTTTGTTTTAATTTTGTACGAAGCTACACGACAGCCATATGTTAGCGGTCTGTAATTTAGCAGTTTTAAATTAGAGGAAAGGCACCTAATGATCAACACTCACCGCCAACACTTGGGCTACTCTTTTGCCAAGGAATAGTGGGTTTAAGCGTCATTTTTAACGCCCCCACAGCTGAAAGGGCGAGCACGTTTGGTGAGACGGGGATTCGTACCCGCTATGCTCAGATTGCGAATAGAACGCACTTATTGAATCAATAGTGAAATAAAACATCTTCCTTTTCTTTCTATTTTCATCAAAATCCAATAACGTTTTTTTTTTTTTTTTTTTACTGTAGATCCTAGCGGCTAAAAGACAGATATAAAAGCTTATAGCCATAAATGTCAGATGGACACAGTGTGTAAAACTCATTGTGTAGTTCTGTGCGCTTAACAACAACCAAACATAAATTTTATAGGTTGGTTTGTTAGATATTAACTGTTAACTGCACGTGGCGCCTTGTAAAACGACCGGTGTTGAATGACTGTTGGTGCAAAATTACAACTTACGTGTTCTAGTTCGATTAAGAAAAATACAACCGATGTATCGGTTTCATAAACCCCAACTTTCTGATAAACAGAGTGTATACTAAACAGCTGTTGAATGCTGTGCGTCCAGTTTCATTTGTTCATGCACATTTAATGTCTTTGCTCTTGAGTTATTCGGTTTCTTCAAAGAGGTATAAAAATCTGTGAAAATATTATGTACAATAAAAACAAAACAATCAGTGAAATACTAACTCAACGTTATAACACAACATGATTCCTTCAGTTTCTTTTTTTTTGTTCCCCTCGTTTTATCAAGTTGGCCAGTTCCACGGATGATAAATCGAGTTAATGCAATTACGGTGTGTCTGTGAGAAAGTTAAGGTACTACATAACGTTTGATTAGTTTGAGTACCCGGCTTGTTAATTTGAAGCTTCGTCCTGCATGGAAACTACAACACGAGCAACTGAGTGAGATATAAATATATCACATTACAAACAAACAATGGCCTAGAAATAAATGACCTTCGGACTAGTAAACGTTGGCGAATTCAAAGTATAGTGATTTATCTTGTTCTCTGTGTGTGTAGGCGAATGGCCATTCACCATAATCAAAGTCCAAGTACGTTAGATGGTCTGGTATGGCCATTAAAGCCTCATCAAATTGGCCATTGTAGGAAAGGCTATATACGTTGTCGTAGAAGTGAATGGAATTACACGGAATGCTGCAGTCACCGCACAGTCCCAGAGGAAATACTGACCTTCCTCTCGTTGCCAACAAAAAGAAAATTATCTCACAACTGACCGATAATCACTAACAATAATGCGAAGATAGAGCCTGTTCGAATTTCATTGTTGTCTGAAGTCACGATATTGGCCTCTGGTATTAGCACTGAAAGTATTTCAGGAAGGAACATGATCGCATTTTATATCAACAATTAGCGTACAATAACTACTTCAAATAACTGCAACAAATTTTCTTCCGCCATATAATGACGTCAAAAATATTTCAAATAATTACCACAAGATGGTGTATTATAATAATAATACAATGTCAAAACTCCCTTAGATTATTAGCAGAAGATAATATAATGTTAGTTTTTTAACAGTCTTTAACAACTTCAAACACAAATCGTTACAAGATTATATAGTGTTATTGTTCTGCGATCCTATATAAACTTTACAACAGCCACAAATAATTACAACAAAGTAAACAATGGTTCTTGTGTATAATAATATAAAACAGTCAAAACTACATTAAATAATTACAACAATATCATTCCACTACGTAACAATATAACAACGCCAAAACTACTTCGATACTTGCAGGAAAAATGTATTATGTTAGTTTCTTATAACATTTAATAACTTCAAACTACCCCCAAATTATTTCAAGATTGTATAGTGCTAGTTTTCATGTAATATATGAAGTCAAATCTACTTCAAATAATCATAACGTCATACAGTTCTGGTTTTCTCTTAAACTTTGTATCAACTGAACATTACACTGCATTGGTTTTGGTGATTGAGGTAGACTTCTGAAATATAATTATTTAATATAATGTACAATAAAATGATAAGTCATCAAGAGGCAGTTTATTCCTGTAGTCTACTTCACTGCAGAACACTATTTAAAACCATACATGAGTTACGTAGCTTTACCTCAACGATTATTAAAAAACACTAACTACAAATGAGTATTATAAGAATTTATGAATTATCTATTTATTATCCTTGTTAATCATCAGATTCTAGTAGTTATATTTTAGTGGTTCCCAAACTGTATCTGCACACTAAATATGGTTCTGAAGATGATCTCAGATGGCCGCAGAACACGTAGAAATATTCTGGTTAAAACTTCCCTCACACCAAGAGATTAATATTTTAAGTGAGATTTTTATTTACCGCCATAAATCAAATAAAATACTATTTTTTTTTAGCCACAGTAGAGTAGAAGAGAGAGAAAAAACCCTGCAGTATAGTCTTTTCTTTTTAAGCAGTTTGCTATTTATGCAAAAATTATGCAAGCTTATTATTATTCTTCAGAAGTAAAAATGTCAAATATTTTTGATTTATCGTGAACATTAAGCAGTATGTCTTCAACATTTCCTTCACCAGTTTTGCCTACTTTTGATTCTGTATACCGGTTAAGTTTTCCAGAAAATAACCAAAAGTTTAGTGTTTCCCATTGATGTATAGTAATAATTTAAATTTTCTAGCAGTTTTCCTTTTCTTAGTGATACAAATAGAAAGCTCAATGTGTACTCTTTGGAAACGTTTGATTGTCAAAAATGTAAAATTTGCTTTAAAATGACTTTCAAAATAATCCACATTTCGTCATTATTAGCCACTGAGAAAAGTAACTCTAAAACTTAAACTCGCCAAATGCAGTGATAAATGCTTGACTAAGTGCTTGCAACGCTAACGCTTAGCGACTACAATCAGCAGATCATTTTAATATATACCATTCCTAGGGGTGACGAAAGGAACTGAACCCATGTCTACATATCTGAGACAGTTGGTTACTTGCATTTAGTTATAAGTAAAAGTTTATTATTATAAGCTTGTCATATCATTGTTGAATGTGAAAGGATCGAATAGTAACAACAGAAAATACCCTCCTCCCCTTTATCCTGTCACTGTCGTTTCCAGAATTCATTTCACGAAGATAAGAAAATGTCATCTACTGTAACTGCTTTTTCAGGCTATTTCTCAAACATTTAAGGGTCACAAATATACTTTTTCATATAATCCGGCCGGTAATGAATGTAATATAATGATCTGCATGTTACTTTCCTACATCAGTTGTTCCTCTTTAAAGATCTGGTTAAACAACGATTATTATGATAAAATAAAATATAATAAATTAGGAGTTATTGTTTGTATCTTCTGAATTTCGCGCAAAGATACACGAGGGCTTCTGCGCTGGCCGTTCATAACTTAGCAATGAAAGACTAGAGGGAAAACATCTAGTCATCGCCACCCACCACCAATTCTTATGCTACTCTTTTATCAACGAATAGTGAGATTGACCGTCTAATTATAACGCTCCCACGCTTTAAAGATCGAGCATGTTTGGTGTGACGGGGATTCAAACCCGCAAAGAGTAGGAGTTAAAATGATGCAGAGTAATAAGTTCCTTTATTTTACTACCATTCTGGGATGTAACCCATTTTTGAGATAAAATTGGATTTTGGCTTTTGTTTTTCGCCCAAGCGTGTCTGGATCGATATGACTATATAATGTTATTTATGTTTAAGATTTATTTTTTAAAAGACAAATTACAGTAAAAGTTAGGTACATCTTATTGAATACAACTTGAAATTTCTTTTAAATAATACCGGGGTGTCAATAGCCCACAAAGTGAAAAAAAAATGGGAACCATTGCTATATCTGTGTTCTAATCTGTCTTTTCTTATAACTTTTCTGATATATGTTATAACTGGTAACAAAACTTTACGTGGCTTCTAATATACAAAGTCGTATCGAGACAGAATTGTTTATTTTTGAATTTCAAGCAAAAGTACATGAGGGCTATCTGCGCTAGCCGTTCCTAATTTAGCAGTATAAAAGAGCAAGTAACCAGTCATCAAGACCCACCGCCAACTCTTGGGCTATTCTTTTACCAACGAATAGTGGGATTGACCGTCACATTGTAACGTCCCCACCGTTGAAAGGGCGAAGAAGTTTGGAGTGATGGGGTTTCGAACCCGCAACCCTCGGATTACGAGTCGAGTGCCCTAACCACCGGGCAATGCTAAGCCTCGAGATAGAATAACATAACAATTAACATCTTAGTGTTCTCACCAAAACCATCTACTTTGTACAGTTGAAGAAACTTACCAAAAAGAACCAAAAACATAAAATTAATGTAAAGTAGTTAATGGCGAATAGTAAACTGTGGCTCAAGACATCGCCCTTGATGGTTACTTAAAACACATGATTCATATGTGTAAACTTTGTAGAAAATTTCACATCAGTATTAAAAATAATCCGTTTTCATCCAGGCTGCTATTCCACTACTTCACTAAAGATTTGAGAGAAGAAGTAAGTCAAAGGAGACATCAAAATCCAAGGTGCAGAAGACTGAAGACGTGATCAAGAATTCAGTCAAATGATGACCTATAAATAGGTCAATATTGTCTTACGCTATGTCCAAACTCTCAAAACGCAATAGATGTTCATTGTTATAATAATGTGAAAGATTTATCATGTGAAAGACATCTGTCTATAAGCGTATATATTTCATCCAATTAATCAACTTTTCTAATAGATTATCAGCTTTGTTTCAGTTTTCCCCATAATTATTTTCAACAATACATTGTAATAGGTAGTAGAATATCAAATTTTTCAGTTATTGCCCATAATTATTTTCAACAATACATTGTAAGAGGTAGTAAATTATCAAATTTGTTTCAGTTATTTCCCATATTTATTTTCAACAATAAATAAAAATCGGAAAAAAATATCAATTTTTTCTGTTATATTCCACAATTATTTTCAACAATACATTATAATAGGTGATAGAATATCAACTTCTTCAGTTATTCCCCACAATTATTTTCAACAATACGTTATATTAGGTAAGAGAATATCAACATTTTCTGTTATTCCTGATAATTATTTAAAATAATACATTATAATAGGTAATAGAATATCAACTTTGTGTCAGTTATTTCCCATAATTATTTTCAACAATACATTATAAGAGATAATAGAATACCAACTTTAGTTCAGTTATTTCCTACACTTAATTTAGAAAATACATTATAATAGGTAATAAAATATCATATTTTTCAGTTATCCTCCATAATTATTTTCAAATATTTATTATAATACGTAATAGAATATGAACTTTGTTCTAGTTATTCCCGATAATTATTTTTAACAATACATTATAAAAGGTAATAGAATATCAATTTTGTTTTAATTATTCCCCACAATTATTTTCAAAAATACACTATAACAGGAAAGAGAATTTCAACTTTTTTACAGTTATTCAACATAATTAATTTCAAAAATACATTATATGAGGTAATAGAATATCAACATTATTTCAGTTATTCACCATAAGTATTCTCAACAATAAATTATAATCGGCAAAGAAATATCAATTTTATTTCAGTTCTCCCCATAATTATTTTCAACAATACCTTGTAATAGGTAGTAGATTATCAAATTTGTTTTAGATATTTCCCATAATTATTTTCAACAATACATTATAATAGGTAATAAAATATCAACACTATTTCAGTTTTCCCCATAAAATTTCAACAATACATTATTTTAAGTAATAGAATATCAACTTTGTGTGAGTTATTTTCAATAATTACTTAAAACAATACGTTATAATAGGTAAAAAATATCAACTTTGTTTCAGTTATTCCCCATAATTATTTTCAGCAATAAATAATAATCGGCAAAAATATCATTTTTTTCAGATTTCCCCATAATTATTTTCAACAATTCATTATAATAGGCATGGAATATAAACATTGTTTTAGTTATTTCCCATAATTTGTTTCGACAATACATTATAATAGATAATAAAATATCAACTTTGTTTCAGTCATTCCCCATAATTATTTTCAACAATACATTATAATAGTTCATGGAATATCAACTTTGTTACATTTATTCCCCACAATATTTTCAACAATACATTGTAATAGGTACTAGATTAAGAAATGTATTTCAGTTATTTCCCATAATTATTTTCAGCAACACGTTATAATGGGAAATAGAATATCAACGTTTTCAGTTATTTCCCATAATTATATTCTATAATACTTTATAATAGGAAACGGAATATCACCTTTATTCCAGTCATTCCGCATAATTCTTTTAACAGACATTGTAATAGGTAGTAGATTATAAAATTTGTTTTAATTATTCCTCATAATTATTTTCAATAATACATTTTCATAGATAATGGAATATCATCTTTGTTCCAGTTATTCTCCATAATTATTTTGAACAATACATTGTATCAGGTACTAGATTAACAAATTTGTTTCAGTTATTTCCCATAATTATTTCCAGCAATAAATTATAATGGAAAAGAGAATATCAACTTTTTCAGTTATTGCTCATAGTTATTTTGAACAATACAAAATAATGGGAAAGAGAATATCAACTTTTTCACTTATTATCCATATATATTTTGAACAATACAATACAAGAGGTAACAGAATATCAGCTTTGTTTCAGTTTTCCCCACAATTATTTACAATAATACATTGTAATATGTAGTAGATTAACAAATTTTTTCAGTTGTTCCCATAATTATTTTCAACAATGCATGATATTAAGCAATGGAATATTAGCTTTTTCAGTTATTCCCCTTAATTGTATTCAATAACACATTATAACCGGTAAGAGAATATCAACTTTTTAGTTATTTCCCATAATTATTTTCAAAAATACGGTATAATAAGCAATAGAATATCAACTTTGTTTCAGTGATTTCTTGCAATTAATTTCGAAAATACATTACAATAGGCAATAAAATATCAATTTTTTCAGTCATTCCCTACAATTGTTTTCAACAATACATTATAATAGGTAATAAAATATCAAAATTGTTTCAGTTATTTCCCATAATTATTTTGAACAATACATTATAATGGGTAATAGAATATCAACTTTCTTTCAGTTATTCTCCATAATTACTTTAAACAGTACATTATAAGAGGGAATAGAATATCAACTTACTTTCAGTTATTTACCATAATTATTTCCAGTATTGCATTATAATGGGTAACAAAATATCAACTTTTTCAGTTATTGCACATAATTATTTTGAACAATACTTTATAATGGGAAAGAGAATATCAACTTTTTCAGTTACTGCCCAAAGTAATTTTGAAAAATACAATATAAGAGATAACATAATATCAGCTTTGTTTCAGTTTTTTCCATAATTATTTACAACAATCTATTGTAATGTCTAGTAGAATAACATTTTTTTCAGTTGTTTCTTAGAATTATTTTCAACAATACGGTATAATAGGTAATAGAATATCAACTTTATTTCAATTATTCCCCATAGTAATTTTCAACAATACATTATAATGCGTAACAGAATATTAACTTTGTTTCTGATATTCCCCATAACTATTTTCAACAATACAATAAAAATGTAATACAATATCAACTTTATTTCAGTTATTTCCCATAGTTATTTTCAACAATACGTTATGATAGGTAATAGAATATTAACTTTGTTTCAGCTATTCCCAATAATTATTTTCAACAATATATTATAATAGGTGATGTAATATCAACTTTCTTTCAGTTATTCCCCAAAATTATTTTCAACAATACATTATAATGGTTAATAGAATATCAGCTATATATCAGTTTTCATCATAATTATTTTCAACAAAACACCGTAATAAATAGTATTTTATCAAATTTGTTTCAGTTATTCTCCATAATTACTTTCAACAGTACATTATGAGGGAATATAATATCAACTTTCTTTCAGTTATTTTTCATAATTATTTCCAGTATTGCATTATAATGGGAAACAGAATATCAATATAGAATAACAATACATTGTAATATCTAGTAGATTAACAAATTTTTTCAGTTGTTCCCATAATTATTTTCAACAATACGTTATAAAAGGTAATGTAATATCAACTTTGTTTCAATTATTCCCCATAATTATTTTCAACAATACATTATAATAGATAGTAGATTATCAAATTTGTTTCATTTATTTAATATCATTATTTTCAACAACACATTATAATAGGCAATATAATATCAACTTTATTCCACTTATTCCCCATAATTATTTTTAACAAAACTTTGTCGTAGGTATTAGCTTATCAAATTTTTTTCTGTTATTTCCCATAATTATTTCCAGCATTCCATTATAATGGAAAACACAATATCAACTTTTTCAGTTATTGCCCACAATTATTTTGAACAATACAATTTAATTGGTAGTAGTTTAAAAAATTTGTTTCAGTTCTTCTCCATACTTTTTTTCAACAATACATTATACTAGGTAATAGAATATCAACTTTGTTTCAGTAATCCCCATAATTATTTTCGATAATAAATGATAATCATCAAAGATATATCAACTTTCTTCTCGGTATTTCCCATCATAATTTCCAACAATACATTATAATAGGTAATAGAATAACAATTTTTTTTCTGTTATTTCTATAATTTTTTTCGAAAATACATTATAATAGGTAATAGGATATCAACTTTTTCAGTTATTTCTTATAATTATTTTCAACAATACATTGTAATCGGTAGTAGATTATCAAATTTGTTTCAGTTATTTCCCATAATTATTTTCAACAATACTTTATAATAGGCAATGGAATATCAACTTTATTCCAGTTATTCCCAATACTTATTTTGAACAAAACGTTGTAGTATGTATTAGATTATCAAATTTTTTCTACTTATTATTTTTTATTATTTATTATAATTATTTTCTACTATACATTATAATACGTACTAGAATATAAGTTTTTTCAGTTATTCCCCATAATTATTTTCATCAATACATTATAATAGGTAATAGAATATCAACTTTTTTTCAGTTATTCTTTATAATTATTTTCAACAATACTTTATAATAGTCAATGGAATATCAACTTTGTTTCAGTTATTCCCCATAATTATTTTCAACAATATATTATAATAGGTAATGTAATATCAACTTTGTTTCAGTTATTCCCCAAAATTATTTTCAACAATACATTATAATGGGTAATAGAATATCAGCTATATATTAGTTTTTATCATAATTATTTTCAACAAGACACTGTAATAAACAGTATTTTATCAAAGTTGTTTCAGATATTCTCCATAATTACTTTCAACAGTACATTATAAGAGGGAATAGAATATCAACTTACTTTCAGTTATTTACCATAATTATTTCCAGTATTGCATTATAATGGGTAACAGAATATCAACTTTTTCAGTTATTGCACATAATTATTTTGAACAATACATTATAATAGGTAATAGAATATCAACTTTTTTTCAGTTATTCTTTATAATTATTTTCAACAATACTTTATAATAGTCAATGGAATATCAACTTTGTTTCAGTTATTCCCCATAATTATTTTCAACAATATATTATAATAGGTAATGTAATATCAACTTTGTTTCAGTTATTCCCCAAAATTATTTTCAACAATACATTATAATGGGTAATAGAATATCAGCTATATATTAGTTTTTATCACAATTATTTTCAACAAGACACTGGAATAAACAGTATTTTATCAAAGTTGTTTCAGATATTCTCCATAATTACTTTCAACAGTACATTATAAGAGGGAATAGTATATCAACTTTCTCTCAGTTATTTCCCATAATTATTTCCAGTATTGCATTATAATGGGAAACAGAATATCAAATTTTTCAGTTATTGCCCATAATTAGTTTTAGCAATACATTATAATGGGAAAGAGAATATCAACTTCTTCAGTTATTGCCCATAGTTATTTTGAACAATACAATATAAGAAATAAAAGAATAACAGCTATGTTTCAGTTTTCATCATAATTATTTACAACAATACAATGTAATATATTAAAATATAATAAAAAATTAACAAATTTTTTCTGTTATTCCCCATAATTATTTTCAACAATACATTACAAAAGTTAATGTAATATAAATTTTGTTTCAGTTGACACCCATAGTTTTTTTAACAATACATTATAATGGTAACAGAATATCAACTTTTTCAGTTATTGTTCATAATTATTTTGAAAAATACATTATAATGGGAAAGAGAATATCAACCTTTTCACTTATGCCTATAATTATTTTCAAAAATACGTTATAATACGTAATGTAATATCAACTTTGTTTCATTTATTCCCCATAATTATTTTCAACAATATATAATAATAAGTAATAGAATATAATCTTTGTTTTAGTTACTATTCATACTTATTTTGAACAATACATTATAATGAGTAACAGAATATCAACTTTTTCAGTTCTTGCCCATAATTATTTTGAACAATACATTATAATAGGTAATAGAATATCAACTTTTTTTCAGTTATTCTTTATAATTATTTTCAACAATACTTTATAATAGTCAATGGAATATCAACTTTGTTTCAGTTATTCCCCATAATTATTTTCAACAATATATTATAATAGGTAATGTAATATCAACTTTGTTTCAGTTATTCCCCAAAATTATTTTCAACAATACATTATAATGGGTAATAGAATATCAGCTATATATTAGTTTTTATCACAATTATTTTCAACAAGACACTGGAATAAACAGTATTTTATCAAAGTTGTTTCAGATATTCTCCATAATTACTTTCAACAGTACATTATAAGAGGGAATAGTATATCAACTTTCTCTCAGTTATTTCCCATAATTATTTCCAGTATTGCATTATAATGGGAAACAGAATATCAAATTTTTCAGTTATTGCCCATAATTAGTTTTAGCAATACATTATAATGGGAAAGAGAATATCAACTTCTTCAGTTATTGCCCATAGTTATTTTGAACAATACAATATAAGAAATAAAAGAATAACAGCTATGTTTCAGTTTTCATCATAATTATTTACAACAATACAATGTAATATATTAAAATATAATAAAAAATTAACAAATTTTTTCTGTTATTCCCCATAATTATTTTCAACAATACATTACAAAAGTTAATGTAATATAAATTTTGTTTCAGTTGACACCCATAGTTTTTTTAACAATACATTATAATGGTAACAGAATATCAACTTTTTCAGTTATTGTTCATAATTATTTTGAAAAATACATTATAATGGGAAAGAGAATATCAACCTTTTCACTTATGCCTATAATTATTTTCAAAAATACGTTATAATACGTAATGTAATATCAACTTTGTTTCATTTATTCCCCATAATTATTTTCAACAATATATAATAATAAGTAATAGAATATAATCTTTGTTTTAGTTACTATTCATACTTATTTTGAACAATACATTATAATGAGTAACAGAATATCAACTTTTTCAGTTCTTGCCCATAATTATTTTGAACAATACATTATAATGGGAAAGAGAATATCAACTTTTTCAGTTATTGCATATACCTATTTTGAACAATACAAAATAAGAAGTAATAGAATATCTGCTTTGTTTCAGTTTTCCCCATAATTATTTACAAAAATACATTGTAATATCAAGTAGATTAACAAATATTTTTAGTTGTTTGCCATTATTATTTTCAACAATGCATTATAATAAGCAATGGAATATCAACTTCTTCAGTTATTCCCCATAATTATATTTAACAATACGGTATAATACGTAATAGAATATCATCTTTGTTTCAGTTAATACCCATAGTTATTTTCAACAATGCATTAGTATGTGTAACAATATATCAAATTTGTTTCATTTATTCCCCATAACTATATTCAACAATACGTTGTTATCGGTAGAAGATTATCAAATTTGTTTCAGTTATTTCCCATAATTATTTTCAACAATACTTTATAATAGGCAATGGAATGTCAACTTTTTCAGTTATTCTGCATAATTATTTTCTGCAATAAATTGTAATCGGCAAAGGAATATCAACTCGTTTCTCTGTATTTCCCATAATTAATTTCAACAATACATTGTATTAGGTAATAGAATATCATTTTTTCAGTTATTTCCATAATTTTTTTCGAAAATACATTATAATAGGTAATAAGATATCAACCTTTTTAGTTAATTCTTATAATTATTTCAACAATACATTGTAACAGGCGATGGAATATCAACTTTTTAGTTATTCCCTGTAATTATTTTCAACAATACGTTATAATAGGTAATGTAATATCAACTTTGTTTCAGTTATTCCCCATTATTATTTTCATCAATACATTAGAAGAGGTAATAGAATATCAATTTTGTTTTAGTTATTCCCCAAAATTATTATCAACATTACATTGTAATATATAGTAGATTATAAATTTTTCACTTGTTTCCTCTTAATTATTTTCAACAATACATTATAATAGCTAATAAAATATCAGCTTTATATCAGTTTTCCCAATAATTTTTTCAACAAGACATTGTAATAGGTTGTATTCTTTAAAATTTGTTTCAGTTATTCTCCATAATTATTTTCAACAATACATTATAAGAGGTAATAGAATATCAACTTACTTTCAGTTATTTCCCATAATTATTTCCAGCGTTCCATTATAATGGAAAACACAATATCAACTTTTTCAGAAATTGCCCACAATTATATTGAACAATACAATTTAATTGGTACTAGTTTAACAAATTTGTTTCAGTTATTCTCCATACTTTTTTTCAACAATACATTATACTAGGTAATAGAATATCAACTTTGTTTCAGTAATCCCCATAATTATTTTCAATAATAAATTATAATCATCAAAGATATATCAACTTTCTTCTCGGTATTTCGCGTCATAATTTCCAACAATACATTATAATAGGTAATAGAATAACAATTTTTTTTCTGTTATTTCTATAATTTTTTTCGAAAATACATTATAATAGGTAATAAAATATCAACACTATTTCAGTTTTCCCCATAAAATTTCAACAATACAATATTTTAAGTAATAGAATATCAACTTTGTGTGAGTTATTTTCAATAATTACTTAAAACAATACGTTATATTAGGTAATGTAATATTAAGTCTGTTTCAGTTATTTCCCATAATTATGTTCAACAATACATTATATCAGATAATAGAATATCAACTTCTTCAGTTATTGCCCATAGTTATTTTGAACAATACAATATAAGAAATAAAAGAATAACAGCTATGTTTCAGTTTTCATCATAATTATTTACAACAATACATTGTAATATATTAAAATATAATAAAAAATTAACAATTTTTTTCTGTTATTCCCCATAATTATTTTCAACAATACATTACAAAAGTTAATGTAATATAAACTTTGTTTCAGTTGACACCCTAGTTTTTTCTATAATTTTTTTCGAAAATACATTATAATAGGTAATAGGATATCAACTTTTTCAATTACTTATTATAATTATTTTCAACAATACATTGTGATCGGTAGTTGATTATCAAATTTGTTTCAGTTATTTCCCATAATTATTTTCAACAATAGATTGTATCAGATAGTAGATTATGAAATTTGTTCATGTTATTTCCCATAATTATTTTTAATAATACATTATGATAGGTGATAGAATATCAATTTTTTTAGTTATTTCCCATGATTATTTTCAATAATACATTATAAAAGGTAATAGAATATCAACTTTATTTTAGTTATTTTCCATAATTATTTTCAGGAATAAATTACAATCGGCAAAAAATATCAATTTTTCAGTTATTCCCCATAATTATTTCCAACAATTCATTATAATAGGTAATAGAATATCAACTTTGTTCTAGTTATTCTTCACATTTATTTTCAACAATACATTATAATAGGTAATAGAATCTCAACTTAGTAACAGTTATTTCCCAAAATTACTTTCAACAATAGATTGTAAAAGGTAATAGAATAGAATATCAATTGTATTTCAAATATTTTTCATAATTATTTTCAAGAATAAATTATAATCGGCGAAACAATATCAATTTTTTCAGTTATTCCCCATAATTATTTTCAACAATATATTATAATAGGTAATAAAATATCAAATTTGTTTCAGTTGATCCCAATAATTATTTTTCAAAATATGTTATAATTGGTAATGGAATATCAATTTTTTAATTAATTTCCCATAATTTTTTCATCAATTTATAATTATAGGTAATAGAATATAATCTTTGTTCTAGGTATTCCACACAATTATTTTCAACAATACATTATAATAAGTAATAGAAAATACACTTTGTTTCAGTTATTCCCCATAATTATTTTCAAAAATACATTATTATAAGTGAGAGAATATCATCTTTGTGTGAGTTATTTCCATTAATTATTTTCAACAATACCTTATAATAGGTAATGTAATGTTAACTTAATTTAGGTTATTTCCCATAATTATTTTCAACAATACATTATAACAGATAATAGAATATAAACTTTTTAGTTATTTCCATCATTATTTTCAACAATATTGTATAATAAGTAATAGAATATCAACTTTATTTCAGTTTTCCCCATAATTATTTTCAACAAAACGTTATAATAGGTAATAGAATATCAACTTTTTCAGTTATTCCTCATATTTATTTTCAACAATACATTATTATAGGTAATAGAACATAACCTTTGTTGGAGTTATTTCCTATAATTATTTTGAACAATACATTATAATAGGTAATAGAATATCAAATTTGTTTCAATTATTTCCCATAATTATTTTCAACAATACATTATAATAGGTAATAGAATATGAGCTTTATATCAGTTTTCCCCATAATTATTTCCAACAAAACATTGTAATAGGTAGTATTTTATCAAATTTGTTTCAGTTATTCTCATTATTATTTTCAACAATACATTATAATAGGTAATGTAATATCAACTTTGTTTCAGTTATTCCCCATAATAATTTTAAACAATACATTATAATAGGTAATAGAATATCAAATTTGTTTCAATTATTTCCCATAATTATTTTCAACAATACATTATAATAGGTAATAGAATATGAGTTTTATATCAGTTTTCCCCATAATTATTTCCAACAAAACATTGTAATAGGTAGTATTTTATCAAATTTGTTTCAGTTATTCTCATTATTATTTTCAACAATACATAATAATAGGTAATAGGATATCAACTTTGTTTCAGTTATTCTCCATAATTACTTTCAACAATACATTATAATAGGTAATAGGATATCAACTTTGTTTCAGTTTGCTCCATAAGACATGGTAGTAGGTAGTCGATTATTAAATTTGTTTCAGTTATTCCCCGTAATTATTTTCAATAGTACATTATAATAGGTAATAGAATATCAACTTTGTGTCAGTTATTCCCCATAATTATTTTCAACAATACATTATAATAGGCAATGGAATATCAACTTTGTTTAAGTTATTCCCCATAATTATTTTCGATAATATGTTTTAATAGGTAATGTAATATCAACTTTGTTTCAGTTATACCCCATAATTACTTTCAATAATACGTTATAATAGGTAACAGAATATCAACTTTGTTTCAGTTATTCCCCATAATTATTTTCAAAAATACATTATTATAAGTGATAGAATATCATCTTTGTGTGAGTTATTCCTCATATTTATTTTCAACAATACATTATTATAGGTAATAGAACATAACCTTTGTTGGAGTTATTTCCTATAATTATTTTGAACAATACATTATAATAGGTAATAGAATATCAAATTTGTTTCAATTATTTCCCATAATTATTTTCAACAATACATTATAATAGGTAATAGAATATGAGCTTTATATCAGTTTTCCCCATAATTATTTCCAACAAAACATTGTAATAGGTAGTATTTTATCAAATTTGTTTCAGTTATTCTCATTATTATTTTCAACAATACATTATAATAGGTAATGTAATATCAACTTTGTTTCAGTTATTCCCCATAATAATTTTAAACAATACATTATAATAGGTAATAGAATATCAAATTTGTTTCAATTATTTCCCATAATTATTTTCAACAATACATTATAATAGGTAATAGAATATGAGTTTTATATCAGTTTTCCCCATAATTATTTCCAACAAAACATTGTAATAGGTAGTATTTTATCAAATTTGTTTCAGTTATTCTCATTATTATTTTCAACAATACATTATAATAGGTAATAGGATATCAACTTTGTTTCAGTTATTCTCCATAATTACTTTCAACAATACATTATAATAGGTAATAGGATATCAACTTTGTTTCAGTTTGCTCCATAAGACATGGTAGTAGGTAGTCGATTATTAAATTTGTTTCAGTTATTCCCCGTAATTATTTTCAATAGTACATTATAATAGGTAATAGAATATCAACTTTGTGTCAGTTATTCCCCATAATTATTTTCAACAATACATTATAATAGGCAATGGAATATCAACTTTGTTTAAGTTATTCCCCATAATTATTTTCGATAATATGTTTTAATAGGTAATGTAATATCAACTTTGTTTCAGTTATACCCCATAATTACTTTCAATAATACGTTATAATAGGTAACAGAATATCAACTTTGTTTCAGTTATTCCCCAAAATTATTTTGAACAATTCGTTGCAATAGGTAGTAGATTACGAAATTTGTTTCAGTTATTTCCCTTAATTATTTTCAACAATACGTTATAATAGGTACCAAAATATCAATCTTTTGGAAATTAGGATATTTAAGGAAATATTAGTTTATTTTATTATTACTCATAATTGCTTTTAACAGTGCACTTTTACAACCATCACCCATATCTGTTCCTAATTATGCATTCTAGCATTTAATAGAATTAATAATGAGTGATAATTATCTCTCATAATTACTTCCAAAAATATACGTGAGCTAGGTAACTTACAAACTTGCATCAGTTATATTACCTCGCTGTTTTAACATCAGATCGATAGTTATCCTACTTAAAACTAAAACTTAACACTCACTAAGTCGTGATAGCCGCTTCGAGTAAAACTGGTAAGGTTGATGTTAATTAGTAGAGTTACAAGATAACCATAATCTATAAAAAAACAATATTCATCAAATTTTATAAAGGTGAAAATACTGATTAGTGTAAAGTTCATATTATGACACATTGAAAGCAAACTGTCTGAGAAACGTCACTGTGAGCGAAATAGCCAATAACAGAAAAGAAACCATAAGATTAGTACCGTGGGCTTTCCGCTAACACTTAAATCAACCCGCTAACTGATCACAACAACACATGCTATCGTCAAGCTTCATGATCGTGGTTAAATAATCCTTATGAGTAAGGGTAGAGCATGAAGTATTGGTATAGCACCGACTCTATTAGCTAAAGGTCTCTGTCTAATTTCACATGTATGACGCTGGGAGAGAAAGGATTCTTTACTCAGCACGAGTAACTTATTGTTATGGTTATGTGAATAATATACTGGACGTTTATTCCCTTAACTTTTTAAAAAACTTGCTGTATCAGATCGCCCGGCATGGCCAAGCGTGTTAAGGCGTTCGACCTCTAATCTGAAGATCGCGGGTTCGAATCCCGGTCGCACGAAACAAGCTCGCCCTCCTAGCCGTAGGGTGTTATAATGTGATGGTCAATCTTACTATTCGTTGGTAAAAGAGTAGCCCAAGAGTTGGCGGTGGATGGTGATCACTGGCTGCCTTCCCTCTAATCGTACACTGCTAAATGAGGGACAACTAGCGCAGATTGTCCTTAGGTAGTTTTGCGCAATTTTAAAACAAACAAACTGTATCAGATAAAGTTGTTCTTTTTTCTCATTCAAAGCGAGTTTCAAATATTGTCGAGAGAGAAAACAGTCATTATATTCTTATTTCATTGATCCACGAATGAATTGGGCCTCTCATTTTTGTTGCTGTTGTTTTCCCTAAAAAAATGACAGTTTTGGTCTTTAGAGAGAAAAACAATCGATGTATATCAGCGAGTATTGTTCCTGTTAGGCCTACAGAGTAAATTAATCCCTCATATATATAGACACACACATATCCACTAATGCGGTATCTTTAACACCAAACAACGGTGCTTGATGATTGGCCAGTTTAAAGCACGTGATAACAATTTTTTTATTGCGAAATATTCTGGTGAACGACAAAAAAAGAGAACACTGTTTCGTACGGGCATATAAAATTACGAGGATAAACTAACCGCTGATTCGCATACAATCTACAGATTGAAACAGTTAGAGCCCTCTTTCATCCTTACGCGCATTAGCTTAAAGGTCTCATTTATCATATTCACCACACCGGCCGTTCTTAATGCCGCTGGTAGAAGCTAATTTACGACATCCTGTGTCCACATTTATATAGCTGAAGCATTTTTTGATTCATGTGGTTAATAAAACAACGCCTAGAGAACATCAAATGTGCCTAACCCGGGAAACTGTTTGTTTTTTTTGTCTTTTTGAATTCGCCTTTCTTGCTAAAGAATGTAAAAGCGTTTCAACTGTTTTAATGTGTAACTTTTTTTTAACTGTTACAGTCCTTATATTTCAGAATTTAATCAACAGTAAACAACAAAAACAGAAAGTAACGAGAGGGCACTCGGTAGAGCTCGGAGACATCGATCATATTTGGCCTTTAAAAAATACGAACATGTGTCCATATGTCCGTTGTTATAAACGAACTCGGACCACTTTTGGCTGGACAATGATGAATAATATTCTACACGTATCCACCAAGTTTCGCCAAAATATGCTAATTTTTTTTTATTAAGTTATAGATAAAAAAAAGTGTGAAAATCAGTTTTCATATTAACACAACGGATTTTTTTTTTTGGATTGTGGAAACCCTCCAAAAACTAATCATTTGTAAATTCTGTCATATCAACTTTCGTCCAAACCCATTCTGCCGTTTTTGAGAAATAATGCTGACAAACACACACACTGGGAAGAAAACCTCCGTCACCTTCGAGTGCGAGGGTAAACATTTATTTTTTCTAGGAATGTCACACGTTTCGAGTTAACGTTTTTGATTGCCATCTTTTTCATGCTAGGGGTCTAATAATGGCGTTGGTGAAGTACCACATGGGCTGTAAACATAAATGGGTTAAAACTAGCTCTAGTTCAAGACAAGCTCGTGCTACTGGAGACAATTAAAAGATAATTGGAAGCTATGATAGCAAGGCCACTTTTATTAACTAATGTCAATCACCCCTCAGTTTATAGCTATAACAATCGAGCGTTTGCTCGACCATCAAGAGCTCTGAAATAGAAATGCTTGGTCATTCACCCTGTGCTCACAAATAAACATTTGGTTTTACACGTCTTTCATAAATTGTGTTCTGGCCTTTGTGCTAGAGTACATAACGCAGTGGATTTTATTTCTAGTTTTGTTAAATAGTAAATAATATAATAACTCTACTGTCGTTGCCTTTGCGATGATGTAAATACACAATAACCATTATAGTATTTCTAACACAGTCAGTATTACAATAACATGTTTTATGGGTGTTCCCATATAAAGAATATTACTGTAATTTCTTTTGAACCTTCTAATGTAGACATTAATACAATAAATTATCTTGTGGATATCTTGAGGCAAAAAATAAGGAGCAGACATTACAACATTAAATTATCATGTGGAAATCTTAAAGCAAAGGATAAGAAAATTTTCTGTGGAATGGGCTTTCTGAAATAAACAACGAGAATAGTGTAGGACTTCTGAGGTAAAGGGCAAAAATGGTTCTTAATGTATGGGCCTTCTATATACAGAACAAGAAAGGTTGTTTATAGTGTAGCAATTCTAAAGTAAACGATAAGAACGATTATTATAGTGTAGAACTTCTAATATAAAGGATAAAAACGGTTCTTATAGCGTAGGACTTCTGAAGTAAAGGATAAGAACAGTTCTTATGGTGTACGACTTCTAAAGTAAAGGAAAAGAACGGTTCTTATATTGTAGAACATCTAAAGTAAAGGTTGAGAACGGTTATTATAGTGTAGAACTTCTAATATAAAGGATAAAAACGGTTCTTATAGTGTAGGACTTCTAAAATAAACGATAAGAACAATTCTTATAGTGTAGAACAAATAAAGTAAAGGATAAAAACGGTTCATATAGAGTAAAACATCTAAAATAAAGGATAAGAACGGTTCTTATAGTGTAGGACTTCTGAAGTAAAGGATAAGAACGGTTCCTATAGTGTACGACTTCTAAAGTAAAGGAAAAGAACGGTTCTTATAGTGTAGGACTTCTGAAGTGGATAAGAACGGTTCTTATAGTGTACGACTTCTAAAGTAAAGGATAGGAACGGTTCTTATAGCGTAGAACTTTTAAATAAAAGATAAGAACGGTTCTTATAGTGTAGGACTTCTGAAGTAAAGGATAAGAACGGTTCTTATAGAGCACGACTTCTAAAGTAAAGGAAAAGAACGGTTCTTATAGTGTAGGACTTCTAAAGTAAAGGATAAAAACGGTTCATATAGTGTAGGACTGCTAAAATAAAAAATAAAACGGTTCTTATAGTGCAGGACTTCTGAAGTAAAGGATAAGAACGTTTTTATAGTGTACGACTTCTAAAAGAAAGGATAGGAAAAGTTCTTATAGTGTACGACTTCTAAAGTAAAGGAAAAGAACGGTTCTTATATTGTAGAACATCTAAAGTAAAGGATGAGAACGGTTATAATAGTGTAGAACTTCTAATATAAAGGATAAAAACGGTTCTTATAGTGTAGGACATCTAAAAATATAAAGGATAAGAACGGTTTTATAGTGTAGAACAAATAAAGTAAAGGATAAGAACGGTTCTTATAGTGTAGGACTTCTAAAATAAAGGATAAGAACGGTTCTTATAGTGTAGGACTTCTAAAGTAAAGGAAAAGAACGGTTCTTATAGTGTAGGACTTCTAAAGTAAAGGATAAGAACGGTTCATATAGTGCAGGACTGCTAAAATAAAGGATAAGAACGGTTCTTATAGTGTAGAACTTCTAAAGTAAAGGAAAAGACGGTTCTTATAGTGTAGGACTTCTAAAGTAAAGGATAAGAACGGTTCATATAGTGCAGGACTGCTAAAATAAAGGATAAAAACGGTTCTTATAGAGTAGAACATCTAAAGTGATAGATAAGAACGGTTCTTATAGTGCACGACTTCTAAAGTAAAGGAAAAGAACGGTTCTTATAGTGTAAATCTTCTAAAGTAAAGGATAAGAACGGTTCATATAGTGTAGGACTGCTAAAATAAAAAAATAAAACGGTTCTTATAGTGTAGGACTTCTAAAATAAAGAATAAGAACGGTTCTTATAGTGTAGGACTTCTGAAGTAAAGGATAAGAACGGTTCTTATAGTGTACAACTTCTAAAGTAAAGGAAAAGAGCGGTTCTTATAGTGTAGGACTTCTGAAGTGGATAAGAACGGTTCTTATAGTGTACGATTTCTAAAGTAAAAGATGGGAACGGTTCTTATAGTGTACGACTTCTAAAGTAAAAGATGGGAACGGTTCTTATAGCGTAGAACTTCTAAAGTAAAGGAAAAAAGAACGGTTCTTATAGTGTGGGACTTCTAAAGTAAAGGATAAGAACGGTTCATATAGTGCAGGACTGCTAAAATAAAGGATAAAACAGTTCTTATAGTGCAAAACTTCTGAAGTAAAGGATAAAACAGTTCTTATAGTGTACGACTTCTAAAGTAAAGGATAGGAACGGTTCTTATAGTGTACGGCTTCTAAAGTAAAGGACAAGGACGATCCTTATATTGTAGAACATCTAAAGTAAAGGATGAGAACGGTTCTTATAGTGTAGAACTTCTAATATAAAGGATAAAAAACAGTTCTTATAGTGTAGGACTTCTGAAGTAAAGGATAAGAACGGTTCCTATAGTGTACGACTTCTAAAGTAAAGGATAAGAACGGTCTTATAGTGTAGGACTTCTAAAATAAAGGATAA